>NW_005178620.1:104891-291649 GCF_000350225.1 Chondrus crispus | reverse complement strand
GAACCATGACCAGCAAATCCCGACTGTTCGCCCGAACAGTGCTTTGGCTAAATTTACTTGATCACACTTGTTGCTGTCCACGTCGATCAGGAACACCACCACGACATCTACGACAATGACCATCCCATTATTGCCACTGACCCGGATGACGAACATGATTCTCTATTGCAACTTTCCTCCCTTCCTCCCAAAGACGACTTTCAGCATCCCACCAACAACACAAAAGAAGGAACAACAAAACAAGTAACCTCCTGACATCTGCAGCATAGCATTAAGGGCATCGATTTGCTCAGGGGTGAAGGCAGTTGGCGGAAGGATTTTATTGAACTGTTAAGCAAGAATCACCATCGCTTGCATCGCCTTTGGTCTGGAAATCGTCATCGTCATCATCAGCACTGGCATTCCATTCGCTGTCTTCATCATCATCAGCATTGGCATTTCTTTCGCCGCGGCTTCTATCCACATCATTTCCGTCCTCATCATTGTGCTCTCCCGCCAATGGCCCAATTCTGGCAGCGGTCCTTTCTATCCTATTCTCACCTTCTGTCCCCTTTTCACACAGCTCCTTCTCGATTATTTCCAAAACATCGTCCCCTTCGAACCTCAGCGAATCCCCGAAGGCAAATGCTACTGAATCAGGGAGAGATACGTCTTCTGGAATGAAATAGAGGTGGTAGCGAGTGGTGAGCTTATTTGATAGGCGACTTTCATAACCTGCGCCAGCATGCGTTGCATAACCATGACCGACAAATACGGAGAAGGGGGAACGGTGAGTTTGCGTAGTGTCAAACCTCTTGACAAGTGTCCCAGCTCAACCACGGACTTGAATACAAACTTATGAGAGTACTCACAGAACCAGATAGGGAAGGGGTCATTACCGTTCACCATGAGGAAGTACCCCGAGCACTTATCTTGCTCATTCCGACTTCGCACCTGAAAATCGTTGTGCGGTACTTGGCGAGGGCAATTATTGCCAGTTAAAAGTAGGCGTCTGCCTGTCACCGGCATGCGCATCTTTCCAAACACTCCATCTGTGAGCCCAATCAGTACAGCCAACTGCCCCAACCATGCATCAAGCATAGCTCGACGAACAGAGGCCCACACATTTTCTGGGTTTTCTTCGGTTTCTTCCATGAGCAACATCCTGGTGCTGGAATAACGGGCCTTGTCTTCGTTCCGGGATTTCTTATCACCTTCTGACTCCCCCAAGTTGACTATCGGGTTCCAAAGAGTGCGATTCTTCTCCTTTTTCAGCGCATTCTCTCCTGGAAACGTTGAAAGATAGTGGTCGAATAGCTCCTGAATACCAGTGTCCGTGTTCACAATGCTAAGAGGGGGTTGCCGGGCCTGTATCACTTCTTTGGCCAGCGAGTGTGGTTCTGCAAAACCTTCCAGTATGCAGAACCCACGCTCCTGCAGTAGCATTCCTTTCCTCATAAAGTATGCCCTACCTTCGTCTTTTTCAAAGGACGACGTTACCGTATCCCAATCTAGCTCACTTTCTGAGTCACCCAAAACGGGGTTTGCCTGCCTCACTGATTCGAGGTGCTGCTTTTGAGCAGCCATGAGCCAGGCCACTCGATGCATATAGGTCAAATCTTCAACGTCCACGAAATTGTGAGCTCTATGACCTAAGGGAATATGCAAAGCTCCTAGCAATGGAGTGTGGTGCAATTCGCCTCCGTCGGCTTGCACTTTATTGGCAATAGAGACGACTTCGGAGGGAGTCCTCAGCAGGGCATCTTTCCACCAAGGGTCAACCTCACCACGGTAAACGGGTGCATCTCTGTAACCGACAGGGAGCAGAGGAGGCAAGAATTCATCGAAAAGCACTTCAGATTTGCGTAGGAGGGGCTCACGAGACCCGTCCGTATCAACAATTTCGATCGGAGGTCGGACAGGTTGGACAGAAAGCGGTGTGTTCGTGGCAGTCTGCTTGGCCCAAGTGGCCTTCTTCTTCGCCTTCTTCTTCGCCTTTGGACGGGATTCAGTCGTGGTGAAGACTTTAATAGGAGGTGAAGGAGGAGGTGAAGCTTTCCGCTTACGACCACTGCGACGAGATGGGGCTGGTTCGGGAGATGATGTGATGGGCGTCCTCGAGCCTGTTTTCGCGGGTGACAGCACGGGTGTCTTCGCACCACCAGAGCCGTTTGACTTGACGACGACGGAAGATGGCACTGCCGCTGTAGAAGTCGATGCACCTGCCGCTGGCGCTGCCTTGGGCTTATTCCCGGCTTGTTTCGGCTCGAAATGGGAGGTAATCCTTGAACCAAAACGTGAGGATCTCTGCGAGTTCTTATCTTCATCTACCTTCTTGCTGGAAAACAATCTCATACTGTTCACGAAAAGATCACCAATGGAACTTGTCTTGTTTTTTGGTTGCTTCACTTGTACTTCTAGGAACTCCGAAAAGGACAGTCGTCCTGGAATGCCATATAGGTTGAGCTTACGGCGACAAATCTGGTAAAGTTCCATAGCCGTTCCAAAGAAGGGAGTTGCGTCAAATGCCCCTGAAGATGCAGGGTTGCGGACATATGCATGTATGCTATCCAGGAAGAGCATAACACTGCACTCATCGACCTCGTAAAACTTGCTGTGGTCAAGATGCACAGCCCCAATCTTCGGTCGCTCATCGGGTTTGAAGGACAACAGCCTATCAAATGCACGGGGATATTTCGCGAAAATCTTGGCAATCCTTGCGTAGCGGCGATACGTGGGCTTCTTCATGTTCGGAATAATCTCCGATGTGCACATCTCTGCGGCAACATTCGACGGCCTTACTTCATCGACGGTGAGGCCAGTTTCTAATGCGAAAGACTTGAGATAGGACAGGACACCGCGAATATGTTCTTTCAAGCTCTCGAAAAGACGCACTGTCGATGCTACCTGATTCCGATGGGAGCCAAGGTGAAGCATCTCGGTGCTGTTCATGTCCTTCCCATCACGGCGAAGAATAAGCACCATACGGAGCGGTTCATGTAGCCATTTCAGCCCGGGTTCCTCACCTCGAGTATGCAATATATTCTTCATACTCTGTCGACGATGAAGACCATCGACAACAACCGCACGTATATCACCCCTCAAATACCTTGAGACGACCTCACTACCGTGCCCATCATCGGCCAACCGATTTTCCATGACGAGGCCACCAAGGTCCACATCACCCACATTCGGGTTCTCAACACGACGAATAGTTATTGTCATCAACCCGCTTCCGTAGTCGTAGCCGTAGGTTATGAAGCCCTCCTCAAGCCGTTTGACATACTTGGTTGCAGTATTCCGAAGTGTACAAGGTGGCTGGAGAACTTGGGACAGCATAACGCTCACTTCCACTCTCACGTAGGCAGACATGTCGTAGCAGCGGATATTGACATCTTTTTCATGCTCAGCGAGCTCGATCGTATCACCTAGATCCTCATCTTCTGGTGCGGCAGGAACCATTTTGTCAACGTCAATCACTGGCGCAGGCATAGCAGGGGTAACTTCAATGGCTTCGTCACCTCTACATCCGAGATACCAGAGGCTCGTAAGGCCGTCGCAGCGGTATCAAATTGCATTTTTCCTGCTTCTTCGGGTTTCGGTCTTTGGTCAGCTGGTCTCGGTGCGGGCGGTAATTCACACGACCTTTTCAGACCGGAAGGATTGTTCTCTTCTTCGGCCTGAGCTTCTACTGGAATCATCATCCTCGTGTCCCAGGAGTAGAGGCCAGCAGTGTGCAAATCACATAATTTTTCAGGTGGTCCCTCACCTCCATTGAATTTGTAGGGATAGGGATGATTACTTGCATTCGTCGTGAGCGATGCACCCGTTACGACCACGAGGTCTTGTTTCGCGGTTTGGGGAAGTTTATGCAAGTGTAGTCTGCGTTGCACAATTTCACTCTCGTCCCCAGCTGTAGACAGTTTCGCAGTCCCCACTTCCATAACTGCATCTCTCACAACTGCGAACAGCTTGACATGGACGCCCTTCTTGATCACAGCAGGGGCATCTTCCTGATAATTAGAACAAAAATAGTAATTTGGGCGGTTTCATACAGTATTGTGAAGGCATAATATTAGTGTTCAGATCATCTGTAATAATGTGTTCGAATTTCTGCGGTATTTTTTTTAACGTATTGGAACAATGCGTGTTATTGGTTTGTTCGCGCTATTCCTTCATCTACATTCACTGAAACTCCTGTAATATGTGTTGCTGCTGATTAGCGACCTGGAGTGGTAAATATGCATAATCACCTCATGATACTGTGGAGCCATGAAACAGTGCTATTACCACTGTCCCGTTGGCTGCAACAGTGTTTCATGTCGATTGATTTTTATTTTTCTGCACGTTACGCTCAGTGTTGACTTTTACTATGACTGAGAGTGACATCAGCGCATTTGTATTGCTCCATCTAACGATAAGAACGTATCCGGTGGATCGCTCTTCGATGCCATTTATTGTTTCGCAACAACGTTTCATCAGATTTTTTCGCGACAAACTGCTTGGTGACGCACCTACATTGAGCATTTGCCTAATATGGTGAACGTTGTTGTGCCATACAGCTCTTCATAGGATTGATTTGTCATATGCATAACGCAGAATACTGTTTCGACACTTCTGCAGCTTCTGACAACCACCAAGTGGCTTTCAGAAACATCCCTAGATATTGCAGCACTGAGCAGTCGTCTGCACCACGATATTCGTCTGTCGACATACCCACCACCACTATTGCACATCTCCAAAGGGCACTTTCCGAGGCTCGTGACAGTCCGGCACGACCGCTATCCGTACAGAATGAGCCCCAGCCTCTTCGTAAACACCGTAATTCATCGCTATTAGATTCCCATCAATGCCCTTGTGTAGAATCTCCCAGACGGGCTTACTAAGCCGCGTGGTGATAGAACTAGCCCAGACTGGTGTGCAACAGCTAGGAAGAGCGTGCATGCCGTCAGCACTGAAGCTCGGTTTGCGAATTCAGTATTTGATACTGTTGTAGTACTGCTTACTAAACTTAGCACTTCACAGAACGTTCGCCGCCAGTATCGCATCCTGAAGGCGCAAGAGATATTATTTGAGTTCTCAGCGACGTGGTTCATCATCGTTGACGTTGTTCTGGAACCAAAAGAACATAGAAACCCCAGCGTAGTCAAACCAGTTCCGTACGCCCCGATAAGTTTGTAAGACGAGAGTAGTGCGATAGCAATCAGCAAGGCCTGGAGCGCTGTAATAATTAAACCATTAGTAATTGCTTGGATAATAGCCTTTGACAAATTGCCACTCTGGACAAATGCGGTAACTTTAGCGGTAGGGAGAGCAGTCGCTGACGTGAAATGATCACAAGTGATTCCAGTCATAGTGGCCGCCAAGAGCACTCCCAAAATGAGACATCCAAACAAGCGCCACGACGTCGAGTTTGCATTTCCAAGACTCCTTCTTGACACGGTCATCGGCCGATAATGATCCATTTTCAGTACACCTCCTTGTGGCACCGGGACGGGATTCACCTCCTCGCCGCCCGAAAAGTTCAAATACTTCTCTCCGCACTGTCCACTGGAGCCGTCGAGTACCATTCTCTGGACTTTCACCTTTCCAAGCCCTTGGTCACTCTGAAATTCTGACAGTGGGCCGAAGAAACCAAAGCATAAAGCAGCTGACGCAGCAATAAACAGGACATATCCGATGACGTAGTTGCGCCGCATCGTTATCCGTACGCCACGAACAACACAGAGTGCCTAACTTTCGTATGAAACAGCATACTTTCCATACAGCGGATAAACAGTGCAAACAAGTGATACGAGAATACCGATGGCAACGATAACAAAAGGAAGGGCAACAAACGCCGAGTTGGATCCCCACGTCCTCAGATCGTGATATTTCATGTACAGATTATCCTCTTTGCATATGTACGTTGCGTAGGACAATCTTTGGGGATATCCAAAGGGCCCACAGACCTGGTCGACGTAGAGATGATTAAATACGCACATAGCGAGCGAGTTGCAATAAAAGAAGGGAAGGCTTGTCTCAAGAATGGCAGTACCAGCCACGGCGCTGGCGATAGAAGCGAAGGTATCACTTGCCGTACCCACAATGGCGCCGAGTCCGGAGCTTGCATATGCAGCGATGAGGTGAGCATCTTGGTGAGAAGTTAGATCGCAGGCGTATCGGCGGAACAGAAGAGGCGACTAGGCGAATCGCGGTGGAAATGCTAGAAAAACTCTATGCTGTGGATCAAGTCAGATTGAAGGGCGTGGTCGGGGTCTAGGTCGAGGTCGGGGTCGGGATCTGGGTCGGGGGGCTGTGTGCAGGGCGGGTGGGACTGAGACTGGGGATATGCCAGCTCGACGGATCGATTGGGCATCTTCGATTCAGCCGCGGCAGAGGGCGAAGCGCGGAGGGACGAAAGAAGCGTGCAATTCAAATCCACGTACAAATTGGACGTTGTCAGTAAGAAGTGAGCGGGCTCTGTCACCTTTGGGAGGGGTGGAGGTGGATAGAGCGGCTATGGTCCAGGGGCTCATCGTGTGTGGCATGGCGTTGAAGAAAAGATTGATGTCGGGGGAGATGGCATCTTCCTTGACGCGGATCAACCAGATATGCGCACCCAGAGCGCGACAGCAGCCGCCGCGTCGCCTCGCTGTCGTTTAGCAGAGCTTGATGCACATCCAGGGTCCCCGAAGGTATTTGCAAAGCGCCTGTTGGTATGACGGCGCGCGCCGAGCGCGTGGTGTAGCGCACCGCGCGGCACGGGACCGAGCGCGACCGCCGCACTAGCGACAGCGGGCGGTGCACAAAAAATTATCTTAATTTAAATGATCCGAAAATGGTTCCATTAAATAATCAAATTGAGTATGCCACCGCACACGAGGTGGGACGGTGATGCCAGCAGCCTCAATCGGAGGAGCGGGGGCGTGGAGCAGGCATACACTCTCAAAACACTCCTGAGTTTTAGAAAAAATTACCATTTGCTACTGTATTCCCCAGAAATTACTCGACATGATTCTTCTAGGGGAAAGTTCGGCAGATGCAAACGGAACTCAACTTGCCACCCATCCCCGGTTCCACACCGAACATTCCCCAAACGACCTCTGGGTTGAGCCAGGGCGCTTTACCGAGAGCACCCATTTCGAAGCCACCAACAACAAAAAGCGAGCTCCGAACTGTCGTCAACGGGTTTCCCCCGGTTCTTCATTTTTCGTGAGAAGCATTAACGTACAACAAATGATCGAAGTCTATGTCATCGTCCGAGCAGTCATCCCAGTCGCCGTCGCGATGAATGCGATCCCCGTAATGCCCAAAAATTGTGTTCGCTCTCGTCTCATTTGATCGGTCGTCTAACGCTTCGCAGTCTGTCTCGTTTGGCGGCGGTGTAGGTGAGCTAGCACACAATTTATAAAATTTTGCAGGGGACATCCGCAAGATTTGCGAATCAAGAATATCCTTCTGCTTCGAGATTCCAGGAAGGAAGTCTCTGATTCTTAGACGGACAACTGTGCTTCCCCTCTGAAACGATTCTGTCTCTTGGCTGCAATCGGAATCAGCATCTGGGCAATTCGGCGGAGATGAGGAGTGGTTCTTTCCAGAGATTGTCTCATCAATCTCTCCCGCAAATTCTATTTTCCCATCACTCTCGTGCTCTTTTGCCAGTACTGTCTTTCTAGGCACATTTCGTATGTTTCGGGATCGATTAGGATGATCAATATCTTTGAGGGTCGATGGCATGTCAAGGTGACTGCGTCCATTAATGACATCTATAACAAACGTCCTAAACAACAGAGCCGTTCTGTAGACCGTTCTCAAAGATGCCGCGTGGCTTGAGAGGAAACCTTCGACGCTTTCGGCTTGCGTGAACGCAACTTGGAAGTTAATGGCAATTTTGGCAAGGTCGACACTGCGGTGCATTTTCTTATATTCAGCAGGCTGGAACCCCTTCTTCTGTCCACCGTTCTTCAGTAGACCGTCTCCGACCAAAACTGAATGGGTGAGAAGGACCTCCAGTTCAAGGCGGGAAGAACTGATCTTTTGCAATTCCTCCATATTCCAAACATTTGCATTTGGTACTTCTTGAGTCATTGCGCATGCAATGTAATCTGCCTGATTATAATCATGCTCTGGGTACTTGAATGCAATAATAGGCTGACCAAATTCCACTGGTATCCCTCTACTCGTCTCCCATGGTCTCAATGCAAACCCTATATCCTCGTAGAACCGCTTCTTACCGTGCACACGTGACTCTCTCAAAAATTCCGTAGCCATGGAATACACGTTGTGAGCGATGTAAAGGCTCTCTCTCCCTTTTGCTGTATGGATATCACTCTTTTCCGGTTTTGCTTTGGTTTCAACAAGCAGACGAGTCTTGCATATTGTTCTTCGATTGACATAACGCAGGTCAAGCCAGTAGAGCGCCACGGGGCTTGCGGACCTCACCCCATTATTCAATGCGCTTTGAACGATTGGAACTGCTGCTTCACCATTTTTCCCCGAGTCGCCAGGCGTAATTTTTAATCGCTGTGCGGCACTCATCTTGAAATGGGCAGCTGCAAAAACTTTTCTCACGAAACGAAACTTGAAGTCGCAATGCACCCGAGCAAGTCCCTTCCCGAACGCCTCCTTTGTGGAATTCTTCTGGTGTCCGTACAAGAAAGCCGACATCGCCAAGTGCGTGTGAGCAATAGTAGTGCCTAACGACCATGTGTGCTCCATTAGGTAAGAAACCGATTCGGATAGCACTTATGACAGTAGTGCCGCGTGAAAGACTTGAGCAACTTGATGCCTGACCGTCCTGTTCTCCTTTTCCACGACCTCTTTAAAAGCCCACTTTGAGGTATGAGATGGGACTTTCTTCAGCTTTGACGCCGAAAGAGCTCCTGAGCCGTTGCGTGCTGATACAGCCAGTAGATCCTTGATTTCCTCCTTCATTTCCAGAATCACTTCTGTTTGACATCCAAATTTCATGTCAAGCTCATCCAATCGATGGAGTAGTGACGTTTGCATGTTGGATAGGAACAACCGAACAGCACCCATTCCATTTCCAGCCATATTGATTGGTCCAACATTAGCCATGGCGTTGTCCCGATTGGGTCGCTGATCTGTATCCATCACAGGAGCTTCTGGACACTGCGTACGCACACAAATTGACTTTCTAGCCTCTTTTTCGCCACTAATCTCTTCTCGATTGATATTCTCGTTTCCATTTCCAGTTTGAGCAATAGGTGTCCATTCATAATTCGATGGAGGCTGCGTTTCCATGTCGGAAAAGTTTGCACGAGGGCCCTTATCACTTCTACTACGGTTGCTTGGCCTATGTTGAGGTGGATCACCTGCAAACGGGATGTTCTCTTTGTCGCGATCGTCATGTTGATGTACATTACCACATTCGTTTCGATCTGGCATGAGATTTGTGATTTCATTTTCATTTGTCCCCGATCGAGGAAAAACTGAGTTCAAATGTGCCACGTTTGTTCTCCTTCTTGCATTTCCGCCTTCCTTGACAGTACCACCGCTCTTCCTCTTTCCATTTCGCTTGCTTCTCGCTGCTCCTGACCGTTCAAATTGCAAAGGCATTGCACACTGAACGCCTATTCCAATAACTATGTATCAAGAAAGGCTGCGCGAACGATTTTTGTGCCACCGCCAGGAACGCTTGGCCATTGTTGTTCGGATGAAAGGTATTAATGGTCTAGTTGTTTCAAACGTTTTTGTTTTCGGTTTCCCGCGAGCAGAGCAACGAAAACTTTTAGCTTTTGCAGTTTTGAAAATACACTACATGTTAATATCTGCCTAGTTTGTTGGAATTATTTAAAAACAAGTGAACAGTTGCTTTGTGTAATGATCTCTAGATCCCTCACTTTTCGGAGTGAGACGGAAGGACTGCAGCACGCGTTCACCACATCGCGGAGTTACGCGCCATTCTGTATCAAGATGGAAAACTTGGGAAGCTCTAATTCTGCTAGTCGCAAGCGGCCACGCCCAAGACGATTTGGGCGGAAAAAGAAGAACCGATTCGAATGGGACACTAGCAAAGACACCCGGATGAAAACCGACTCAGAATCTGGGGTTGACGTCTCCACTTCAAAATTTCAGCCAATTACTTTGGCCAAGGAATTGTTCACGGAACATCAATTTCGATCTGAAAGTCTCGACAAGAATGCTTCGGGAGACAGAAAAATGAGCTACAGCACAAAACCGGTCGAGCTGGATGAAGGGTACTTCCAGGGTCACACGTGTGGTCACACAGACTCTACAGGTCAATCTGCCATTTTCTCAGACCCCAACTGTACTCATGTTCAGGCCCCTGAATCTTTCAATGAGTCAGAGCATATACCCCATCTCCAACAAGAATTCGACTACACAAGCGTTGAAAGCTTACCAGAACCAGAATGCAACTCATGTTTAAGCGTTAATCGTCCCAAAACAAGTTTTCAATCTTGGCAAAGATTGGTAGCCGTGCTCGCTGTGACCGGAACAAACAGGCTAACTTCGGATCAGTACGAGTTTTTCAGAAATACAATTAATTGGGCCTTGCAGTCGTACGCTCCAAGGGAGAAACTTCTTCCGTCTTTCTCCACAATCCAGCGTTACATTTTTCCGAGCCTGCTGGGCAACAACTTCCCAGAGTGCAAAAATTTCAATCTGCCCGTGAATATGAACAAGGCGGGTGCACGAGCATCGATTTTGAAAAAAGTACATGCAATAGAGGCTCGTAAGTCAGGGCAAGCGTCATTACCACCGGCCGATGAAGACCTACCGAAGGCGGCTGTTTTGATCATTAATCCTAGTGCTTGGGTTGAAATGGACGTGTTTTGTAAACCGACATGGGACTTGCTTAAATTGGGCACTGTCGCCGAGAGCAAATTGGATTTGGCATGCCCACATTTCAATACTATCGCAAGAATTCCTATCGTTTCAGAGCGAAGTGACATTCTGGAAAGGCCGCACTTTGCTATTTTTTCGGCAAGATCACACAGCAATTATTGTGAAAACTTTCTGATACCTGGACAGAACGTGACTGTCGTTCTTGATTCACCAGATGATCAGGAGTTTTATGAAGGTGATTGTATCGATGAGCTGGATGGTGTGCTAGGGGAAACTAAGCTAGCTCGTTCGGTCGATAATGTTCCAGAAAGAACTCTGGATTCTGTACAAACAGCGCCTTCCAACGAAAATCGCTCAAATTTTAGAAATGGAAAACCATGGGAGCCTGGTGACATCTACACCCTCTTTCATCCAAGGTCATATCCAAATTATCTCTGTATGATAATTCATAGAAGGGGGGGCTACTGCGCATCTGGTGCTAAAGTCGAGCTCGTCTGGATCCCAAGGACGACATCGTCTCTCTGTGGAACGCAAAATGATCATCAACAGCACATGGCGCGTCAAACTATTTTAAAGATCACGGCGCATGCGATCTCGAATGCCCAAGTCACGAAAGGCCCTGCCTTTCACAAAGACGATGAAAATCGTGGTGCATTAAAGAGACGTTGCACATTAGGAGAAGAAACATGCCAGTGTACGCTCTCTCAAGGATCTATTCTCGGCAGCAACGCTAGATACTTCGTGTACCGCGTCTTGCTTTATTCAGATGGCTTCAATCAGTACAAGGAAAAACAGGGGTCCGCCGGAGGCATATACATGCTCCCGTTTAACTTGCTACCGGAGCACCGTAGATCACGCCGATCAGTCAGGTTGTTGGGACTTACTCCACCTGGAGTGAACACAAGCGACGTGCTTCACATTATCACTGACGATCTTTTTCGTGCAGCAACGGATGGAATACATACAACTGACGCAGAGGGAAATCCTGTGGTGGTATACATTCAGGTCATTGGATATATCGGAGACTTTTTGGAAATCGCTCACGTGTCCGACCTACTAGGTCATAATGCTGACGCTGCGTGCCACCTTTGCTTCTTTCGGAAGCAAAAAATAAATCCGAACAAGTCCAGTAATGGATACACAACTGAACTAAGCAGCCGGAACTCTTCCTGCTTCCGCTCTGGCCCAAGAACGGAAGCCATTCGCCAGAGTACGCAGTCCGAGAATGAAAAGCTTCGCGAGTTGCAGTTTCTCGGCATGGCACCCTCTTCATCCGACAAAACAAGCAGAAATCCCATGTTCTATCTTCATCGAAAAATGAATGAGGCCAAAGAAAGTGGTAAAATACCAAAAGCAAAGTGTGGCCATCCTATATTCGATCCTTCTTTTGACCCTTATCGTTCCGTGCTTGTTGCACCTGACCATTTGTTGGCAGGAAACGCCATAAACATTTTAACAACGTGCTTCCTCTCGATTGAATCTCATGAAAGCATTCGTCGCATTGATGCGATGGTATGTGAGTCCTTGAAAGCCAATATGCTTGTCACACAGGCTTCAATTTACGACGTTAAGAACAAAAAACTTCACACTACATCGATCAGTGGAACGTTCTCAATTCTGCTCGTTGCAGGTCATGTTTTCGCTGACGAGTTCGGGACGAGATCTACTACGCATCGTCTTTCTCCACAACCCTCATCTGCTCTCCAGGAAGCTGTTAATGTACTGAGCATGCTCAAAGATCTAATTGCAAAAACCTATTGGTATCCAAAGATAAATGTCGATGGATACAAAGCTGTCAAAAACTTCAATCGTGGAAAAGGGTTTGATCGCTTAAAAGAACTTATGGATTATGCCTGCGAGTACGTGAAGGCATGCGATAGACTCTGTCGCATATCTGAACATGCCAAGAGGCATATAGACAAGCCAAATCTCCATCGCTTCATTGAACTCTTCACTCACTCCATTCCTGCGATGGGCCATGTCCGACATTTTTCAGAACTGCTGTTTGAGTGTGCTCATCAACCCTTGAAACGTGGGGTAGCTATGTCGAATCGTCGCGATCCGCAACTGCAATCGGTTAGGCATGTGCTTGCAGATGATTGGCAAAACAGGCTCGCGGCGATTACACACAAGACTCACACAGAACATTCTGCTGATTTGGAGTCCCTCAAGCGATTCTTAGATGGAAAGCTACATACCCCCGCTAGTAGCAAGGCGACTGACGAAAGGGAACACGTATCAGAATCAATATTTATACGTCCAGTAATGGAGAAACTGTTGTCAGAACAAAACAGGACCACTTCAAATCGTAATAATTCGCATTGGAAGCCAATGCAACGCGATGGCAGGACAGATAAACAGCTCGAGTCACTGTTGGATAAAACTGTACTACCCCAAAATGATGGAAAACGTCGCGTGATGTTCTTCAGATTCGCCAGGAGGTATAAGAAGTTTATCGGTGGGTGCAAAACGTCATTCATGCCAGATATATGTGACAAAATCTCAACAGGAGATGCAGTCCAGGTGCTGGTGCATCGCTCTATGATTACAAGTTTCGTTTTATCTCTCCCGTCGACCTCAGAAATTCTTCAAATTCCTGAGGACTACATTCTCTGTGTTTTTGCCATAGCTAAAATATTAGAATGGGAGGATGAATCGACTGCCGGACCCGTTTTCAAAATTGGCCCTTATGCTTTTGTGTATAGGTGCAATCGCTACGGCGGCGGCTTTTTGCGAGTAGACGCAAAAGACGACTGTCATCTGTTGGAGCTCAACGCCAATGTGCGTCGAGTAGGTTTGATTCATGCTTGCTCGCTTTCAAGGGCAGCACCAGAGTGCAAAGTGAGTAATAACGGAGAACAATTTCAGCACGATGAAACATTGTTAGAGGGGGGCAACTTCTACTATATCACGAGGGAAATGGGATATCCGCCTCGAATGGGGTAGTGTTTCGTAAGCAAGGTTTTGCGAATAGACCGATTTGGGAAGCCGATACAATCGCGATATACAGATAGTAAGCTACGGAAGAAAAGTGGCGAGCTGTACGTGAACCTCTAGGACGATTGCTTGTCCGATGTGATGCACTTCAGAAGGATCTTTTGGGACACAGTTTGTCTGAACTCTGGAATTACTTGCTTTCCTCTTACGACAAGAGCCGGCCAAGAAAGTTCGATTGTGCCTCGAATTTCCACGGGCTCATAGAGAGACCTAGAAAGATTTCGCAAATGCTGAACCGATAGTCGCGACCATCTCAATTTAAAGACTGAATTACCAAACGGCGCACCATTTTCAATATCCACAGGATCAATTCCACATTTTTGCAGGCACTCTGAAATAGGGATGGCAATGCAACGTAGACCACTGCTGAACTTAAGATTAGTGCCATCAAAATGCCTGTTTTCACGCCACAGCACGTCGCATTTTCCGTCTGTGATGGCAGAATGAAGGCTTCCTCCTATACGAAAGACAAATGGAAACTTATTTTCATCGTTTTCGGCGAGCGTTCCTCCTAGTATTCGAATAGCAGAGTCGTCCTGCAGGTCCCATCCACAAATTTTGCTCCCCTTGACGAGAAGTGACATAAGGTCTGAATGACTCGTTAACCCAACACAAATTCCCACCTCCCGCAATGAATCAAAGATAATTTCGAGGCCATCCACGGCCTGGCTCGGACTCTGCGTTTCAGCAAAGCTGGGCTGAAAGACAGCATTTGGGCATCTTGATCTTGCGACTCTGGCAATCATTTCAAACTCTGCAAGAGTACAGTCCGCCGTCGATCGGAGCGCGGAGGTATAGCATACCCCAACAAAACGACCGCCGTCATTCTCTACCTCTCTAAGTGCTGATCTGTATCGTGGAAGGCATAGGGGCCTTTGGCAGCGCTGAACAATCTTATGACGCAAAAACCCGAGTATTCGGTCCGCTAGTATGTCACTCTGGCTCGCGCCACCGACGACTCGCGAGAATATTGTACCCTGAATTCCGAGCATCTTTTGCAACTCGTCTACCCTGATCTCCAGAAGTGAGACTCGCTCACTTTCACGTCGGGCATCGTTGGATCGGTCGCAGGATGCCTGTGTACTTGTCTTGAAATCACTAAAAGAGAGGGCACCACTATTAAGCGCGCCTAACGGTTCCGTACCGTCCGATTGAATACTTATGATTCTTTCAGTGGCAACTTGATTTGCCCTTTTGTAGAATCTCCAGCTGTGTGTAGTGGAATCATTGCTCGTTTTAGAAATGTGCTCAAGCACGGATCCAGTAAACGTTGCGCGCATCGCCACTGCTTCATACCCATGCTTCGGCTCGTACCGCACCATTCCTGTCACACTGTCCCCTTCTTCTTGAATACCAGATACGTGCGCTTTCCACCATACATTCTTCTTCGCAGAACCACCGCATCGTCTTGCTGTAGCGAGTTGTATATGTAGCACCCATTTAACCTCCACCAATCCCTCCCTGATATGTTGCCTCATATTCAAGCAATTTGCTTGTTGGTGTACGGGCACTTTGATGGGGCATCCCCGGCACCTGCCACGACACACATACGCCGTTAACACAATATATGCATACCTCTTATTCTTGTTTGACTAGAATATATATATATATATATTATATATATGTTTGACAAAACGATTGGCTAAAAGAAGAGTTCCAGGTCTCCGAAAAATAATCGAAATTTTTGAAATCTCCCATGTGAAACACCATTGTATCGGATTCGCGCGCTGGACCATAAAAATACCGGTGGAACATAAAAGAACAGTGTTTTTCGATTTTATGCCTTTGCAGTGATACCCTTGATAAGGTCTTCGACGGGGACGTCGCAACGTAGCCCGTCGGGAAGAAGAAAACGTAGCAGCGCTACACCGTCGTACTGCCCGATGGCAAAGTACCAACAACGGATCGGTCGCAACCAGATTCCAATGGAACCAACACTGAGAAAAGCACCACTGGTGCACCAACACAAAGGCCCGATGGCAAATGACGTCACGTTGCGGATCGCAATCCTACAAGGTGGGACCAACTCAAGATTAAGGGAAATTAGGATAGGGAAATAAAGGAAAATTGGTAAGGAAAAAGGGGACCCCCGAGCGCAAAGGATAAAGTAATATGTAGTTAAAGGGAATGTCTTGTAAAAGACGGACTTCAACCAAGGCGATATCAGACTCTGGCAACTCGGGTTACCTTTACTGACTTGGTGGTCAGAGGGCTAAGGTATATATCGCCCCGCCAGAGCCAGTACAGTAGCTCGCGGCGCTAGATCCTAGATCTAATCTAGTGTCAGCAAAATTAATTCTAACTAATTAACTAAATAAAATAAAAGAATTAAAAATTAAAACTGTGCAATTATTCACACGTGTGTCCCCCAAACCCGGACTACTTTTCATATCCAAATATTTTCCTTTCTTTTCACTCCCCTTTCCAGGTGCGTATTGCACTACATATCCCCCTTCTGAGCGTCCTTGCACATCGGCTACACTCCTTGATCTCCAACTCCTTCTTCTCTTCTCGACCCCCTACTTTTCCATTCCTGGCCGACGGTCTCCGCATGAGCAAGGACAAGACGAATCCCACGTGTCCTCCACCTCCTGAGCTCGCGGGCGAAAATACTGCCCGTCGGCGCACCGGTGTCGGCTTCGCGAACAAGTCTCGCGCTTCCTTCGACCTCCCTCCTATACCCCGACGCCCCCCTGATTCGGACGTCTCCGACCCGGCCTTTCATCCAGGTTATCATCCCTCTTGGGTAGCCCGCCACTACCCCTCGCTCGAAGAGCTACAGGACGAAATCATGCACGAACATCCTTCCTTATTTGCCTCGGCCCAGTGGTTCTCCTCCGTGGGTATTCGCGACGTTTCCAAAATCGAACACCAATTCGCCGACGACGCGGGCATGCTTCCCGGTAATCTCCCGGTGCTTGCCATCCGCTCCTTTGACTGGCGAACCCGTATAGCAGTTCCGACTTCCATCCTACGTCATCCTCCACCACGGGGTCGCCCCACTCTCTCCCTGCAATTTATGGAGGCCGTATTCGCTCGGCTTGCCATTCTCATTTCCGACACCCTCATACCCTCGTCATACGGTTGCGACACTTGGCGTTGTCGTACAGAGGGCGAACGCCTCTACTTAGACAATCTCATTGATATCACCTTTGGTGACCCTGCCGCCGAGGCGGATCGCCTCTGGCGAAACCGACATACTGTCACATCCGATGCCATCTTCTGGACCGAACCCATTATCCCTTCGAATTTCCGTCATTTAAAACGCGGGGGTATTTTCTTCTTTCAGAACACAGTGCGTTTTGAACGGCGTATTCGGTCTGATACGGGGTACTTCATCCGCTACCAAATGGTAGAGGCGCGTGAGATTTCCCGTCAGCATTATGCAAGTCGTTACCAGCGCATCCCCTCATGGTGGAGCCAGTACGAGGTGAGTCAAGGCTTTTGGGCCGAAATGAGACCCATACTCACGTACTATGGCAGCTACCTGCGGGATCCGCAACACGGGTTATGGGTGGTCTTCCTCACAGAGTGGTGCGTCAAAGTAGCTGCGACCCTCTTGTGGGAGACCTATGATTGCTGGCGCCTGTGGCACCTCCCCGCGAAGCTGATAGCACAAATGCGTCTATTGGACTTCTCTGTCCCTCTGGGTGGCTCTGATGTCAACCGCGAAATACGCTCCCTCCTTGATACGATCGAGGGCGTGGATTGGGACTGTGTCCCTCCGCAAAACTCCTCTCGATCCTTCACTCGCCAACGTCCCTCTTTCTCCCCTGGTCGAAACCACCCAGCCGCGGGCAACTTCGTGTGGTTCAACCCCGGGTCATCGACCCTCTGCTCGGCGTGGGAAGCTCAAACGAGCCGTCGCTTCGGAAACCAAACACCGGTTCCCGACGTATCCCCCATCGTCACATCTGACCACCGGGAGCTTCAAGTATGCTACCGTCCTTCCTCTCCCATTCCTCCTCGATCGGCTGTCCCTGCTTCCCCGCGCGCAGCCCTGGCCCCTCCATCCTCGTCAAAGGCGCCCCCAGCTGTCGAAATTCCCTCGGCAGACCACACCGAAACATTATCGGTGAGGGAAGTAATATCTCCCCCCCTGTCTCCAACAATTTCCAAAAATACCCACGACGTCACGAGCGTATACTGTGCCTTACTCCGTGCTCACGGTGTTGAGGGAGAGGCTCTGCAAGGAGCCTCGATTGACGACCTGCGAGTTTTGGCTCGCCTCGTGTCATCACTTCCAAAGGGCAAATCCTTTGGCATCCCTCCCGTCTGAGCTGACGGGCGCGACACTTCCCTCGTGATAGCTTGTCGCATCTCTATCCTGCCTGCGTGACGCTGAATTTGCGACCTCGTCATGTCGCCTTTGCTCCGTAAATTGAATTTTCCTGCGTGCTCCTTCGTCCCTTCGTTTCCTCCTCTTTTTCTCATTGATGCCCACCCCGTCAAAATCACGGTGGCACCCTTATACCTCCTTCCTCCTTCTCTTCACCTCGCTACTTCCTCCTCTTTCTCTCTCTTTTTTTTCTTTTTGTATACGCCCCGTCGCCGCGGTCGTATCTTCCTCTTTCCACTTTCCTTCTCCTTTTCTTTCTCCCCACTTTTCCTTCTCTTCGATTTTCTCCTCATCTCGTGCGTTCTCGAATTTTTCCTCCTCTTTTCTATGCCCTTACCATCTCGATTGTGGGTCCCAAGTCGAGTCGACATCCTGGAAAAGGGGGCAACGGTTTCACGAAGCCTTTGTATTTAAATTGATGTTCCTGTCGAGCGTCAGGAGACGCCATCGTCGTCTGTGTCGGGTTCGCGTAGGGGTCGACGTCCCCTACGGGCGACAAACTCGACAGTGCAGCAGCACAAATTGAGACAAAACATCGGTTCGGGATCCCCGCATCTTCCGGCGGTGTCGCTCACGAGCGGCAACCACACACTTTCTTTTTCAACTCGATCTATCCAATCCCCGTAGGGGACGGCGGGAAGATGGCGAGCAGAGTCTCGACGAGATCATCCTGATTTCGCCTGCGGCGACGAGACCTCTTTGATAGTTGCGCACCAAGTCGGTGCAGAGTGAGGCGAACTGCGGCGCAACGGAATCGCAGATCCTCGGTCCTTCGGCGAGTGTCCTTCGATATTTGGACATCGATATATCCTCATTCACGGTGGTACCGTCTGCCTTGATCGCCTTGGCGAAGACCCCCTCGAGATCCATCTCTCCTTTTCCTGCTCGTCAGCTTTGCACGCACAGAGTTACTGTACGTCTTCGTTTCGCAGGCTTGGCTCCTCGTCCATTTTTTTCAAACGTAATGCTGACGACGTCCTCGTCGTCGCTTTGTGAGATTCACCTTCCGAACCCCCTTTCCTCCCGTTGATCCTCAAGGATCGTTCGTGACGTTTCACGTCTGTGGCCAACAGCCTGGTGACCAGTTCAACCGTAGCGATTGACCTTATTGACGGGACCCCGACATCGTTCGGGGGTGATAAATAATTCGTACGACCGTTGGTGACCCATCCAAAGCTCTGTCGCTGGCAGCGAACAGTGTGGCAGTTTTGTTTCCCTGCTTGGGCTCTTTGACATGGTCCTCAGTGAGCATTTCGTGTCGGGATAGAGTTACTCCTCACAATTTTCCTCCCCTTCTGCGCTCCCTACAAACCGTTAGCTCGTTCCAAAGTGGGGTTGGCGTCGTGTCGCGGAGTCGGGTTTCACCCCCAAATAGAAATTGTACATTGACTATTTTTCTCCGTCGGGGTGAAGAAGCGGATGAACCTTCTAGGCGAGTGCGCGTGACTAGTTTTGCGCAGTCGTCCCCGATTTGTAGACAATGGCTCACGTTCCCTCATTTCTGCTTCCTGATTTGGCATCCCCCATCTTGCGCCTTCTCGTCCTTGGTAACACTAGGGCAGCTTGTCCTTCCTCTCAACTCGATACACGCGTAATAAATTAATTACGTTCGACGCGGCGCCTTTCTTCCTCGATCCGGCATCACCTGGTTCGGATAACACGATTTTTTTCTTCGCTTCCCGCGGTGCGGGGTTGGATCTCTGCTTCGCATGAGTCGTAAGATTACCTAGACCAAAACAAATTAAAAAAAACAAACGAAAACGAAACGATACACCGAAGTGCAGTACAACAACAAGAAGTGAGTGAGGAGGTTACGGTGTCAATAAATCCTTGATGAGGGCGTGATACCACACAGTAAGGCGACACAGCGTCGCTGTTGATCGGGAGTGGTGCGGGCAAGTGACGGTGTTCACGATCCGATTGCGTGTCCCTTCGAGGGCGTGCAGTTTTAACTTCGACGAAGTTTTGGGGTTCGCTTTCCGGCGTGGTGTCAGGCCTTATGTTCTGCGAACAGTCCCCGCGGCGTCGCGACACGTGTCCATTAAATTTGATTAAAACCCCCGATGATTTGTCGTGTTCCATTTTGACTTCACAGAATTTGTCCGTCTGTCTCCCCTTGGGAGTACAGTGCCTCTGAATTCTCTTCGTGAACCCGCCCTGTTGAGGGCAGTATGCCGATCTAAACGTCGTTTCGCATTCCGCGCCGGTGCCGTGCGTGGGTCCATATCAGTAAACGTTAGACTCGTTTCCTCATTAGTGCGTATGGTGGTCATCCACCTTCCCTCCGCCTTCCGTTCCATTCTCTTTGGAACCGATCAAGCTTCGTTCCTCACGAGTCCTCCCCATTTCCTTCTTTCCTCTCATCATCGTTGATGTACAGTCCTCAGCGTGCACACGAATCAAGCGCTTGCGTACGAGGTCCACTCAAACTTTACCTCCGTTTGCGAGTTGACTACCTTTCTTCTGACCGTGCTTCCGCGTGAAACCAAAACCGAAGTCACCCTGACCATGTGCATCTCCTTACGACTACCAGTAAAAATCCTCCGCTACGAGCGGCGGTGCTCCTCACCATCCTGTGAATTGCTCTTGAGAGCTTGACCGGCGATGTCGCATCTCGCCTCATCCACTTCCTCTCGATCCGCCTCGCTAACTTGCTCACGCACATCAACTGGATCTTTCCCACACCTTCTCTGACGGCTCGAAGGTAACCCGCTCGTCTGTCTGACACAGCCCCTTATCCCTTAGGGAGTACAGTCAAATGCTCTACCGATTGAGTTACCGGGAGCACTCTTGTAGGGTACTCGCGGCTATATGAGTCGTGACCCTTACATCATCTATGATAATCTGACACACCCTCTTCAGAACCACGCTTGTGCCTTCACTTACACTCTTCCGAATGCGTTCCGCTCTCTCCCTTCTGACGCCGTCTGGTTGCCACCAGACAATTCCTTAATTAGGCACAGTCTGTCGTGCTCGGTCACTCGTAGAGCACGCTTCTTCCTCGGCTCGACACGCAGCGTATTTAATTAATTACGACCGACAGCTAGCAATCCCTTCTCGATCGTAAACGTCCGGCTTATTCACACGAGACCCGGTACGCTTGCTCGTGTGACGTCGTCGCCCGCGGTGCGGAGGTCTTGCTCTCTGCGCCACATAAAAATTAAAAAAATGAACAAAGCAAAAACGAAACGAAACAGAACAGTGTGAAAACAAAAATGACGGAAGTGGGTTACTGTGGTAAACCGGTAAATAGGTCGCTCGCAATATGCGCGTCCGTGTCAGTTCTTGCTGATCCAACTCAGCAATAGTTTTCCTCGATGAGGCCGTCGATCCTGGCAGAGTACGGGTTACCAAGCGAGTTTTTGACACAGTATCGTCGTGGGTATGTGTCTCCGGTGGTCTCCGATCTTAGCAGGTAGAGGGCGAACGTTCCCTTACTTGGGAATGTGACAGTGCATGTGGGCATCTCTTTCAGCTCTTCGATCAGGGTCAGATCGCGACTTAGCCTCCCCACGGTTTTAGCCTGCGTGCCGCAACAACTAAAAAATATTCTTTTTGATTAAATGATCTTCCACGGGGGTGGACCGCTGATCCCGATTGTCATTTCACATGCATCCGTCGATTTCGTGTGCGTATTTTCCGGGAGGCTCCTTGCCTCATCCGGACACACAGTCTCACTTCCCTTCCTTGATAACGCGTCCCGCGTCCTTTCTTCCTTCCGGAGGGGCCCCGGGGGCTACCTACCTTGCTTCCTCTGCTCTCACTTTCCTCATCCGCAAAATCAGCGAATGCGTTTCTCCCTCGAATTTCTGACTTCTCTGTTCTCCCTAACCTACTAGTTCTATTTGCGGTGGTTATCCCGGTTGTGCGTGCGACGCCTGCGCAGGTAAGGGTAGCCGTTTCCTTCGGAAATATGTGACTACCGCGCTGCGGGGGATTTGCTCAATAGGTTCCCACGTTGCGTCCTCGATGGTATATCCATACCATCGCACTTTGAGAATTAATTTCTCGTCTTGAAATCCATGATCGACGATTCTGTCGATTACATACTCTACGTCCCCGTTCGTCTCTACTCGCACGGGGTTATTTTCTTCCCCCTCCTGAAGATCCTTCAGTCCGTTCTGCGTATCCAAACCGTCTGAATCCGTTCCGGTTGACGCGCGTGCGTGAGGGTCATCTTTTTCTGATATGTTTCCATGTCTTTCCCCGTTCGTCGTCCTGCGGAAGTGTAGCGCCTGGCTTAAACCGGTGATCGGCGCGTAGTCCATCGGACTTGGGGCTAATTCTACCCGATCGCGCGATACACGCTCCTCTTGATCTCCAATAACAATGACGATCGTATTTTCATTTGACTCTCTAACTTGGTATGGACCGGTAGCGACTTGGGCTAGCTTGTGCTTCGGTTCGCTTGCCGTTCCTTGTTATTTTCGGAGGAATACGTAGGATCCCACTGGGATGTCGTACCTTGGTTTGCGAAGTCTCGCATCGAAGTTTCGCTTGTAGCGCGCTTGCTCCTTCTGTAGGCTCTTGTCTGTGTTTTTCATTAGACTTTCCAGCCATGATTGCCACTTCAAGTAGTACGCTCGCGAAGAACTGAAATGTTCCAACTGCGGCTGTGTTTGCAGCGCGATACTTCTCGGTGCTCGGGCTAATACTAATTCGAACGGGGCAATGTTTGTGGTTCGATGAACCTGAGTGTTGTAGGCAAACGTCACCGCGTCACTAAATAGGTTCCAATCCTTCGGATGTTCTCCGACGTATTTCCTCAGCGCGGAAGTGAGCGTGCGATTAAATCTTTCAACTTGGCCGTTGGCTTGCGGGTGGTACGTAGTCGTGAAAACGTTGCGAATGCCGAGAATTCGGCAAACGTTCTGAAAGAACCGGGCTGTGAACTGTGTCCCATTGTCGGACAGCAGCTTGACCGGCGGTCCGTACACGAATACCCAATGGTGAACGAAGGCCTGCGCGATGTGCGCGGCTGATATCTTCTTCAACGGTACGGTTCGTACCAGTTTCGAGTATCGATCGCTGATCACGAGAATGTACCGATTTCCTCGTTTAGTCGTAATTAGCTCGCCGAGGATGTCGATGGCGACAAACTCCAGCGGAGCTTTGGGCGTGAACAGCTTCATTTCCTTCGTGTTTCTTCTTTACTTCACCCTCTCCCGCGCACATGCGGCGCAATTCTTCGCGACGGCATAGCAGTCTAGGGCCATCGTAGTCCAATAAAAATATCTTCTCAAAGTCTTGTAAAGTTTCCTGCCTCCCGGGTGGCCTGCCAATTTTGCGTAGTGGCTCAACCCTAGGACGCGGTCCCTTAACGATTGTGGTATCACCACTTGTACGAACTCTGCCGCGGTACGGCATAGAGTTCCTTCGAGTTCCTCGGTCTCCGTGCTGAACGTTCTCACCTTTCCGGCGTCCATTTCTTCCTTGATGCGGTTGCAGAAGGGGTGGACGTCTTGCTCGCGAATGAGCTCCTCCGGAGTGACAGCTTGGAATTGATCGAGGCGCTCAGGTGCGGTCCCCCCCTCAAGAGCGAGGATGTCGTCTATCGCGTCAAAACTTTCCTCGTTCTCCACTGTACCCTCGGCCGGTTCTTCCATAAAGCATGGGATTTCGTCGTCGATTTCGTCGACGGTTTCTCCTGCGGTCCGTAATCTTGACAGGGCATCAGCTTGACTGTTCGCCTTGCCCTTCTTGTACTTGATTTCGAAATCAAATTCCGAGAGGCGGAGCCTCCATCGGATTAATCTCCGGCTGGGGTCGGTTACGTTCATCAACCACCTCAATGAGGCATGGTCGGTATGCACGATGAAGTGCTCGCCATATAGATATGGTCTTAAAGTCTGTACGGCCCAAATTACCGCTAGGCATTGTTTTTCTGATACGGAATAGTTTCTCTCGGCTGCGGCTAACGTTCTTGAAAAGAACCCGATGGGTTTGCGTTGCGCATCCGGGTGTGTTTGAAATAATGCAGCGCCGATTTGATAGTCGCTTGCATCGGTAGGTTCTTTTTCGGCAGCGCCAACACCGGTGGCGCCAAGATAGCGTCCTTGAGCTTATGAAAAGCTTTTTCGCACGGTTCGTCGAATCCTTCCAACTGGACTGGTTGTCCCTTCTTCAACAGTTGATTGAGCGGATGCGCGATTTTCGCATAATGCGGAACGAATCTGCGGTAGACATTACAAAGTCCCAAAAAGCTCCTGAGCTGGGTCTGCGTTTGAGGGTACCTCACTTGTTCCAATGCGACGGTTCGCGCAGCGTCCACTTCCAATGTACCTGGCCGAACGACATGGCCCAGGTACTTGATCTTTTCGACGAAAAATTCACACTTGCGAAGCTTGAGCTTCACACCTGCCTTCTCCAATACAGAAAGTATTTCATCCACGTGCACGATGTGCTCCTCCCACGACTTGCTAAAAATTATTATGTCGTCCAGATACACCAAACAGCACTTCCAACGGAACGGAGAGAGTAGGATATCCATTGCTCTCTGAAACGTCGCTGGCGCGTTAGTTAGCCCGAAGGGCATTCTTGAGAAGCGATACAGTCCTGAGTGACACGAAAATGCGGTCTTGTCGCGGTCGCGCTCAGGGATAGGCATCTGCCAATATCCCGAGATCGCGTCCAACGCGGAGAAAACCTTGGTGTCACCAAGCGAGTCCAGGCACTCATCCATGCCCGGTAAAGGGTACGTGCCCTTTACCGTTACGGCGTATAACCGGCGATAGTCTACGCAAAAGCGCATCGATCCGTCCGGCTTCGGCACTAATAAAACGGGCGACGCCCATTCTGGCTGCGCCGGTTCGATGACTCCTGCTTCTAACATCTTCTGTACTTCTGCGTCCTCGACCTCCCGAGCCTTTGGACCGGCTCGGTAGGGAGCTTGTGCAATTGGCCTTGTATCCGGGGCCAGTTCAATCCGATGGACCGTGGTGTTGATCTCACCGAGGGTCCCATCCCACGTGCGGGAATACTTTTTCAACATTCGTCGGAATCTTTCGCGCAGCCGGTCCGGCACGTGGCTCAGGTCGAGTTCCTCCACGTCCGGCGGGGGAGGCTCAATCCGCCGCTCCGGCTTCGTAGTTGCCGTCGCGGAGAGCTTTCCTCCCGTTCTCTTTGCTGTTCCTCGCGGTCTTTATCTGGCGGTTCGCATCTTGTCTCGCCCGTAGGCGTCTTGGTGGAATTAGGAAAATTTTCCTTCTTCCTTCTTGAATTCCGAGAACTTCACCAATGGTGGTTCTGCTCTCGAGCGCGGCTCTCGGGTGCGGTAATAATTCTGCCACCACTTGGCCTTTTTGCACCCTGACAGGGTACGTCCTAAAATTTGCAACGAGTAAACGAAATGGCTGGTCAGGCTCGACCTGAACAACACCATTTGTACACGTCAGCCCGTGCCTTTCGTACAACGACGAGTACGGCTGAACTACAACCAAGCCCGCCCTCTTCGAGGTGCATTCCACGACGCGTTGCGTCCCTGGCTCGATAGTCGTGGCTCTTGCCACTTTTACCTTAGGGGAAATTCGCTCCACCTTTCCATCATTCTCGTCCTCTCCCGGGACGAGATTCTTCTTCCCTATTCTCGTCGAGAACCGCCTAACTATCGGAACCTCCGAGAAATCCGCCAACTCAACCGTTTTCTTCCTTGGATAAATTGCTTCCACAAACCGGTCACAGTAATCCGCCCCTAGAATTAGCGGGACGGCTAGTTTTTTGCATACAATAAATTCGGCTGTGGCCACAAATTTTCCAAGCCTCACAGGCATTTAATTGTGCCGAGAGTCCGGAGTGGTCTATTGTTCGCGTCGCCAATGTCTTGGGTCGGTCCGTAGGACACTAGAGATTCCATTCCAGCTGGGAGTTCCGATTTTCGCACAAGGTTTGGTCCCGCGCCGGTGTCTAAAACAGACAACACCCGGCTCATCAATCCGACTGTTGGTCCAATGTCCGCGTAAACTTTGTAGTTTTTTCTCGCAAAAACCAAAATCTTCTCGGGACACTCCCTTCGCTTAACCCTGTACCATGGTCTTCGAACTTCTTCCAGCGGATGATCTCTGGCTCGGCTCAAAATTTTCTTGACTTGAGCTGGCCCTTTGGGTTTATCCACCAATCCAACAACCTCCTCCTCGAGGCCTGATTTTTCCTTTAGAGACGGGGAACGGGGCTGAGCCCCGGGCACAGTACGTCGACCCTGTGCCTCTCGCGGCTCACGCGAGATTCCCCTC
Organism: Chondrus crispus; assembly: GCF_000350225.1. Taxonomy (NCBI): domain Eukaryota; phylum Rhodophyta; class Florideophyceae; order Gigartinales; family Gigartinaceae; genus Chondrus; species Chondrus crispus. The sequence goes on along the minus strand of NW_005178620.1, from coordinate 265,294 downwards.
CCTAGTTTTCCTGCCGCTGCGGGATCCTTCTCACATCCGACGGCGCGGGCCCCGCGGCGGGCCCTCTGAAGGGTTGGTTCAACCTCGGCGTTGACGCACTCGGCGTGCTCGCTGCCTGCGAATCAAACCAGTTCTTGACCTTCAGATAACTCGTCGATGGTATTCCTAACCTGTCCATCGGAGACAACGCCTCATAATTTTCCAAAACTCGGTGCATTTCCCGGAGGGAAAGAATGCACGTTGGCGCGGCGTGCCCCTTTTCATAGCAATGATAGCACACCAGTCCGTGCGTCTTGACGGGATATTGCGGCCTAGGTCCTCCACGGGCCGGTGGCCTTCCTTGACGTTGCGGCCTTCCCATCCAGCCTGGCCTTCGAAACGTCGTACTCTTGTCTTCCATCGGAATGCGCGGCGCCGGCGTGTGGCCGCGCCCCCGAAACATCATCACGGGATCCGTGGGCTCTGAAAACGACTCCGTCGTGTATGCAGGCGTCGGTAAAGTTGACGACCCGCTGTCCCCGTAGTCCTCGTGTCCGTAGCCCTCCGATGGCTCAATGAACTCGCCTTCGGCTACTAACGCGCCCTCGTAGTGATTTTCGCTACTTCCGTGGGCACCGCGCTCATCTGACGCGGAAATTGACTCGGCTAAATGGACGGCGGCATGAATTTTGCGACCGGGATAAGAAGCCCTTGGCTTCTTACCTGCCCTGATCGTCGACGGCGTCTGGATTGTGACCTTCTTGGTCTTCTTGTCCTTAGCGCCGCTCGCCGAGCCATGCGCCTTCGCGTAATTCACTAGTCTCAAAAATGAAACGTCCCGATTGTCTTGCCGGTATTGAGATACCATCGGCTTGATACTCGAATCGAGTCCTTCAATAAACATCGTCATTTGTTCTTCCATCGAATATACGTTTCCACATCGATTGCTCGCGTCCGTCAGACGGATATAAAATTCCATCTCGTCTTCAGACGGTCTTTGCTGAACTTCTCGCAATGAGAGTACGGCTTGACGGATCGCCTCGTCGGTTGCGAAGCTCCTCAACAACCACTGTACGGCCTCCGGCCAAACGGATACTTTTCCGTGGTGGGACCCGGCCGTCTGAGACACCGAAGTGTACTGCCTCAAGGCGATGCCACTTAAAAATTCAGGCAACAAGCAGATCGCTTGCCCCTCGTTCATTTCTTGAGTATCAAACTCTTGAACTAATTTTGCCAAAAAAATCCAACACAAGGACTCCGTCCTCACCTGTGAACGTGTTGTCCTTCTTCACCTTAGGCGGAATATCTCTCCTGATTTTTCGCACGGCGGTCCGCCGGGAACTTGACAAATATGTCTGCGGGTTCCGCAAGCGGTACGTTCGGTACGAAAGTAATTTCTTGAAGAGGTAGTTGGTCGGATTCAGCTCCTCCAACTCCTCCCATCGCGCCCCGCGCCGCGTTGCGACATCTTCGGGCTCCGCGTCCTTGTCTCTCCGCGAGGCGGACGAAGTGACTCCGCCTCGTCTGGAGGAAATTTTCTTGCCTGACGAAATTCTGTTTCCTTCTTCTGAACGGCGTTCGGAATCGCCTGAATGGTTCGACGAACCGCCGTTACCATCTTCGGAGGGACCAAGCGACTCCGACTGTGAGTCGCGGTTCTCCGGATCGTCACTACAGTGACCCTTGCATGTACGTCGCTTGTCCTTCTTCGAGGGCTTCGACTTGGAACTCCGCTGCCGAGCGGGCTTGTCCTTCTTCGACCGACGGTCGCCCTCTCTACCGGAAGTGAGCGGCTCGTCGTCCGATCCTTGCGAAGCTTGATCCGCGGCCTGCTCAAGGTCCTTGAGACGTTGCGCGGCGCGATCGAATCGGTCATCGATGCTTGCTCTGAATTTTCCTAAGGACTCCAGGGCTTGATTCGCGTCGCGCGTCGCGTCCTTGACCGAAATTTTCAACGAGGCTAGGACCTCCGGCTCCAGACCGTCGGTCGCCTCACCTCGCTCCTTCTCGACGAGATCCACTCGAGCCGACAGCTCTCCCGAAACGGTGTGGAACTCGGATGCTTGCAACTCCAGTTGCTTCCGGACGCGGGCTAATTCAGCCTCGAGATTTTTCTTCGCTTCTTCGCGAATTTCGCTGCTCATCTTCTCCAACTTCTCGTCGAGGTCAGTCTTGTCGGCGGCTATCCCCGTAGGGGATTCTTGATCTCCGGGGTCCGTGGCCGTATTGGCCTGGCTCCGGGTGCGAGGACCCCTCGGGATCCTCGACGCTCGTGCCGATCCGCTTCTACTCGCCCCGGGACCGACGTCCCCAGGTGCGCTTGTTGACATCGCTCGTACGAGCGGACCTACGCAGCAAAAAAAAGTTACAAACAAAAAGAAAATAAAAGAAAGAGTCCGTTACCCAGACCACTTCCTTGTCGTAGTTAAAACAATTTCTAGGTCGGGAGGCCACTTTTGTAGTGCAATGCGCCTGTTAGGCAGAGACCAAGGTCCGACGGTCCAACACAAACAACAGCAACAAAAACAACAACTGCCAACGGCACAGCGCTACGGAGTGTTCGAAGCTCCCTGTCCTCTTTAAGCGGGTTTGCGGCCCGCAGTAGCTCGGATCCCTGATAGGTGGGGGGCAAAGAGAAGGGCCCAGCCCGGGATCGGTAAATGGTGGTAGAGACTCGTAAAGGCAACTGCTCGACGAGTTCGGAGGGGTGTTTTGGTAAACCTGGTCCGATAGGTCGTAAATCCAATTCTCGAAGAGCGCCTTGTACACCTTATACCCTTGATAAGGTCTTCGACGGAGACGTCGCAACGTAGCCCGTCGGGAAGAAGAAAACGTAGCAGCGCTACACCGTCGTACTGCCCGATGGCAAAGTACCAACAACGGATCGGTCGCAACCAGATTCCAATGGAACCAACACTGAGAAAAGCACCACTGGTGCACCAACACAAAGGCCCGATGGCAAATGACGTCACGTTGCGGATCGCAATCCTACAAGGTGGGACCAACTCAAGATTAAGGGAAATTAGGATAGGGAAATAAAGGAAAATTGGTAAGGAAAAAGGGGACCCCCGAGCGCAAAGGATAAAGTAATATGTAGTTAAAGGGAATGTCTTGTAAAAGACGGACTTCAACCAAGGCGATATCAGACTCTGGCAACTCGGGTTACCTTTACTGACTTGGTGGTCAGAGGGCTAAGGTATATATCGCCCCGCCAGAGCCAGTACAGTAGCTCGCGGCGCTAGATCCTAGATCTAATCTAGTGTCAGCAAAATTAATGCTAACTAATTAACTAAATAAAATAAAATAATTAAAAATTAAAACTGTGCAATTATTCACACGTGTGTCCCCCAAACCCGGACTACTTTTCATATCCAAATATTTTCCTTTCTTTTTACTCCCCTTTCGAGGTGCGTATTGCACTACAAATAGCACTGACAGCTCAGGTAGTTCGAAAACCGCGTAAAGGCGGTTACGTTCGCGCGGTCGCGTGAACCGTCTTTTCACACCAACCTAGACCCGCCCCTATTTATCCCCGGCGGAGGAGGGGAATGTTAACCGATATTATGCCCCTCAAACCCGCACAAGCACACCGATGCACCGGTAAGCCCAGTGTGAAAGGACGAAGACGCCGAGGCAACCGTGAGACCGGTGCACACGGAGGAAGGCACTGTGGCAACCGTGAGCCAAGTGCCGAACAAGAGGCGCATCGAACACGCCGGCGGCCCGACCCAGGGGGACCCGTGGCCGCCAGAAGAATTCAAGCCGCGTACGACCGCGACGCGTCGCGGGGACGCGGCCGACCGAAGGAAGCCCCGCGACCAAGGCCGAAGGACGCGGAAGAGAAGTTGGAACCGGCGCCGGTGGCCCAGGCGGAACGATCTCGCCGAGCGGGGCACGCCGAAGGTGGTCGACGGCGTCATTTGCTTTATGACGTCGAAGATTTACAACGTCCTCGGCTCGATAGCCACGGAGGGAAATGCCTTCAAGCCCCGCACGATCGCCGTTGATACGTGCTCGGGGTACAATCTGGTGAGGAAGGCCGACCTTCCTCCCGATTGGTCGCAGTACGTCATCCGCGACGCGCCACTGCTACGATTGGCAGGCGCGAATAGCAACCCGCTTAAGCTCTTGGTTGTCGTACGTCTGGCCGTGCGGTTGAGGAACACGACGTTCCGAATTCCGTTCGTCGTGGCGGACCAGCTCGCCGTGCCTGTCCTCCTTGGTACAGCCTTCATCGATACACACGTACGAAGTATCGACATCGAAGCCCAACGGTTGGAGCTCCGCCAAGGTGGTTCCGTAGCCATCGTCGATGGGAAGGGGGAGCCGACTCCCCCAACCAGGCGGCACGGACGTCAGACAAGCCGGGCTGACGCACGCAACGAAGCCCCGCAGGCGATCCGAATCGCCCGCTGGGTTACCATCCCCGCGAGGTCGCAGGCCCTTGTGCGCGTTACCACCACGGGGAGGGGCCTCGTGTTTATGGAGCCAAAGCCATCACTCTAACACCGACATGGAGTGAGGCTGACGAACGGCGTCGTCGAGGTCCTGCCGAACCAGACCTTCGACGTCATCGTCGCGAACTTTTCGCGACGGGAACGGCGGCTTTCGAAACACACCGTTGTAGGATACGCCAAGCGAAACTCCCTCCCGATCCTGACGCCCGAACGTCGCGTCGCCGACGGGATCGGGCACGCGCTACACCTCACCGACTTGACCGATCAAGTCGGAACGGCAGGAGCTGGTCGACCAGCCTGGTCGCCTGAGGCTCCGCCCAGGGGGCAACCGTTGAGAAGAGAGGAGCCGGTACGGACGGCCGACCGGCGAAGTACCCGCCGTCGGAAGGGGGCACTGCACCCGCCTCTAAAAAGGATCCCGAAAATCCGCCGGAGGATTGGGAAAAAGAAATCAACTTGTCATACGTCGATGATGACAAGTTCCCTGGCCACGTGCTCGAGATGCTCCGTAAGCACTCGAGTCTGTGGAGCGGTGCGCTCGGAACGATCCGAGCGACCGAACACCGCATTCCCCTCGAACCGGGTACGAAGCCGATACGTTCAATGCCCTACCGAAAGGGCCGGCTATGCGTGAGATGGTTGCCAAGGAAGTCAACAAAATGTTGAACGCAGGGGTAATCGAACCCGCGAGCACCGAGTGGGCGTCTCCCGTGGTGCTCGTACCGAAGAAAGACGGCTGTCTTCGGTTCTGCGTGGACTGCCGGCGTCTCATCGCGAAGACGACAGCGGATTCGTATCCGCTGCCCCGGATGGACGACTGCATCGATTCGCTCGGAGATGCAGCCGTCTTCACGACGTTGGACTGCATTTCCGGTTATTGGCAGATCCCCGTCGCTCCAGAAGACCGGGACAAGACCACGTTCACTACGCATATGGGAACGTTTCGCCATTTGCGTATGCCATTCGGGCTAAAAGGGGCACCGGCCACCTTCCAACGTGCCCTCGACATCATCCTATCTGGCGTCCGATGGCAAATATGCCTCGTCTACCTGGATGATGTCATCGTGTTCTCCCGTACGCACGGAGAACACGCGAAGCATCTCGACACTGTCTTGAGCTTGTTGAGGGGCGCCGGAATCTCCCTCAAGCACAAGAAGTGTGGCTTCTTCCGACGGAAGGTGCACTACCTGGGGCACGTCATTTCCCCAGGTAAACTGAGTGTCGCCGAAGCGGCGGCGGACGCCTTCAGAACGTTCACGTTCCCGAGGACCTTGACGCAGGTGCGGTCGTTCCTCGGGGCGTGCAACGTCTACCGCCGCTTCGTGAGGGGGTTCGCGAAAATTGCGCGTCCATTAACGGACATGACGCGCAAAGACGCGGACCCCGACTTCGAAAACCCGACGGAGCCGCAACTTCAAGCATTCGAAGCGTTGAAGGAGCGGATGATTTCCCCGCCGATCCTAGCATTGCCGCGATACGGTCAGCCGTATATGATCGATACGGATGCTAGTGCCTATCAACTGGGCTGTACGTTGCTCCAGGAACACGAAGAGGCGAACGATTGGCGACCCGTCGGGTATTGGTCGTACTCACTGTCCGATAGTGAGCGCAACTACAGCGCTACGGAGCGCGAGTGCTTTGCCGTAGTGTGGGCCGTCCGCACACTACGGCCGTACGTCGAAGGTACCAAGATCACCGTCCGGACGGACCATGATGCCCTCCGATGGCTCATGTCCCTCACGGAGAGCTCCGGAAGGCTTACCCGGTGGCGACTGCGTTTGGCGGAATACGACTTCACCATCCAGTACCGCCCCGGGCGCGTGCACCAGGTGCCCGATGCCCTGTCACGCCTCGTGTCGCCAAGGGTCACCGACGACCCTCGGCCAGTAGTCGAGGTGGATGACGACATTCCCACCTTCGATGCGGGTACGACCGTCCGTGACGTGTCGGTCGAGCTCGCGGACCACGTCTGTACCGCAAGCTGCGATCACAAGGCCGTCCATGTCTTCGTGACAACAAGGAACCAAGCCGGATCGCGAAGAGGTTCGCGCGTCCATACGCGCGACGAGCAGATGGGCGACGACGAGGCCCCCGCTCTTGAAGGACCCACATCGTTCTGGGAGTAGAACGACGAGTTCGACGCTGTCGACATCGAGCGCCCCGAACAACCCGAAGTTAGCGCGCCCGCCTCCCCGGTCGCCCCTCCGCAGGACGACTTTCCGGCCCCTCTTACGTTAGAGGAGATAACCGAAGAGCAACGCTTGGATGACTTCTGCAAGACCGTACTGGCACGACAGTCAGAGTCCCGGGACTCCGCGTTCTTCGAAGACCGCCACGGGGTGCTCAAACGGAGACACCACTTCGACCCTGACATCGTGCAGGTCGTGGTGCCTCGGACGCTACGGGCTCGGCTGCTTCAGCTCTGCCACACACCAACAATGGCGGGGCACCCGGGCCAGAACCGTATGTACTTCGCGCTCCGTCGCGAGTACTACTGGCCCCATCTCGCTGCAGATGTAGCAGCTACGGTGCGAGGGTGCCGAACATGCGCGATGAACCGTGTTAAGTTGCGGAAACACCTCAACCGTTTGAAGTTGTTCCCAGCAACACGGACACTTGAGAGCCTCGCCATCGACATCTTGGGACCGCTACCCAAGACGAAGGCAGGGAAACGGTTCCTTCTCGTAATTACGGACCGTTTCACCAAGCTGACTCAAGTTGTGGCACTGCGGACCGTAACCGCGTACACGGTCGCCGTCGCGTTCTGCGACGCGTGGGTATTTAAATACGGCGTCCCACGCTCGCTACTGTCGGATAACTGACCGCAGTTTAACGCGAAGTTCTTCCACAGCACGTGCCGTTTCCTGGGGGTGACGAACTTGTACACTTCGGCGTACCACCCCCAGACGAACGGGCAGGTCGAGCGACACAACCGGACGATCGCTTCAATGTTACGCAATTACGTCAGCGAACATCAGGACGACTGGGACGTGTACGTGGGGCCGCTTACGTACGCGTACAACTCCCACGTACATCGTACCACGCGTACGACGCCCTTCGAGCTCGTCCTCAGCCGACCACCGCCGGAGTGCTCTCTACGTAGAGCCGACGGTGACGCGTCCCCGTCCGATAGGGGCAACGCGCTCGCTGAGTTCCTCAAGACGTTGGACGACACGATCCAGAAGGCGTACGGGAGCCTGCGTCGGACGCAGGCCCGGTACAAGCGCGACTTCGACAAGCGCGTGCGACGGATTAACCCGCGCATTGCACCGGGTAATTACGTGTACCTGAACCCCACCGATGGGGCAAGGACGTCCAACAAACTCGCGTCGCCCGTCGTGGGGCCATACCGGGTACTCGCCAACGACCGGCGAACCATCACGATCGATCGTGATGGTGTTACCGAGAGCGTCTCCGCAGACCGCTGCGTGTACGCGCCACTACCGACGGGCGCGCCACGGGCGAGCACGACAACCCCAAGTGACCTTGCCGACAAGGTCACCGAGGGCACTCAGTATGCCTTGGAACGATTACTCCGGCATCGGACCATGGAGGACGGAACTACGGAGTTCCTCATCAAGTGGGCGGATTACGACACGCCCACCTAGACCGCACGGACTCACGTCCCGGAGGAGTTGGTGTCTCGTTACGCCCAACGCCTCCGGAGGCGCACCGGCAAGGACCTCACCTCGGACGTGAACGCGGACGTTCACGCTTAAGGGGGGGCCCTCAACCGTCTCGTTCGGCTATATTCAACCGCTTCGTTACGGTTAAATTAGTCCCTTGCGGTTAGAAGACCAAGGGGACGTTCGGAAGCCCAGCCGTATTTGACTCCCGAACGCCACGGACGCTAGACGAAGGAACCAGAGGGTACGGACTGTCTGAATGGGGAGCGATCCCCGTTAGGCCCAATGTGACCCGAGCCAGACGACAGAGCGCGTGAGGAAGCCAATAGCCCCCTTTTCGAATCAAGTGGCAAAACGCACGGCCACAGCACATGCGACGGTCGGAACCCGTGCACACGAGAACACCACGGAAGGGCACGTCGCCACCTAAGTGCAATCCACGACCACTGCAACACGCCCGTGCGCAGAGATTGTGCGGGTGTTCTTAAAATTGGAAGAAAATATGCCTGAGGGGCGTACAGTACGCCGTTCGTACGCCCAGCGCACGAGCTAGTCGCATTGGCAATCCGCCACCACCCTCGAGAAAATTAACGGAAACATGGGCACGACGGGCGCAACGCACGTGCGCAAAGGTACGCACAGGCGGCATAAGAGACACGCCATACACTGTAGGATGACCGGCCGTGGCATTTGTACCCCCTCGGACTCGACCACACGACCGCCTGCGGCAAGCCGAGGAGCACGCCATCCTCGAAGGGGTCATGAGATGCCGTGCCGTTACGTGAGGGAGGTCCTTGTGCTGTGGCCAGTGTATCCAGGCGATCCTCTTCCGTCCCTTTTCGTGGTCGGGCTGTCGGGATCTTACAGTAACATCCGTACACGTTGCAAACTTACAGCAATCCAAACAGGTCGCGATCCATTTGGATCTTACAGTAACATCTGTACACGTTGCAAACTTACTGTGTATCCAGGCGAAGTGGGCGAGGGGCGCACGAAGGATAAGAGAAATGTCCGCGACCTCGCCCCGAATGGCGAGGGACGCGCTGAAGGAAACGAATGCCGCGCGCTTCCGCCCTCGCCTCCGTAGGCGAGGGGCGCGCAAAGGATAAGACAAATGTCCGCGCCCTCGCCCGAATGGTGAGGGACGCGAAGAGAGAGATGCACGTGGCGCGTGCGCGCCCTCGCCGAATGGCGAGGGACGCGAAGAAGGAGACGGACGTCGCGCGCTTGCGCCCTCGCCTCGATGGCGAGGGACGTCACGAAGAAAGCGCACGTCGAGCGTCAGCACTCCCTCCTCGCCGACGAGGGGAGGGGGGAAACTCCGCGCGGAGTGACAAACAGGCCACCCAATTACCAAAAAGGGGCGTACATCGCTGGACATGACCGCACACCCATTACGGACTGTGCTGTGATTTTTTTGGCAAAATTTTTTTTGGCGGGAAGATTTGGAAATGTTTTGGGATTTGATTAATGTCAGGTGGCTATCCGCACGGGCAGCGCTGGACAGACATGCGCCCGCGCGGCGCTGGCTGCAGACGAACCAGAGCAACCTCCTCACCCCCGCCCCTCGCCACCGATGGCGAGCGGCACGAAAAGGAAGACGAACGTCGCGCGTCCGCGCCCTCGCTGCCGACGGCGAGGGCACGTCGACGAGAAGACAAACGCGCGCATGGGCCGGCGGCAAACGACGACACCGCTGCCGTCGCACTGCTTGCAACCGTTCCCGCAGGACCACGCTTCCTCCCTCCCTCGCCCCGGATGGCGAAGGACGCGAAGAAGGAGACGAGCGTTGCGCGTTTGCGCCCTCGCCACCGAAGGCGTGGGGCGCGCATAAGGAAAGACGGACGCCGCGTGTGCTTGCCCTCGCTACCGAAGGCGGGGGCGCACAGAACAGAACGTGCATCGCGCGCGTCCGTGCCCTCGCCTCCGAAGGCAAGGGACGGGCGAAGGATAAGAGAGACGACTCCGCCAGTCCGCCCCCTACAGAAACACGCCCCTGTCCGCTGATGAGGGGCGTGCGACGAAGCACAGTGAAGGGACGAGGACCCGACACCCCCGCCGCGTGCGATGGCGAGTGGTAAATGGCCCCGGAAGAGCTCAATACCCTCCACCGCCGCGGCGCTACACTCTGCAGCGCCAGCCGTGGCCGCGTGATAAGGGATCAAAAGGAAAGGACTTGGGGACAGGCTGACCGACCACGAAACACGCCATCGGCAAGCCTCCGCGCGATTTCGGCGATTCTACTGAAGAGGGCCCCGCGCTCGCCCCCGCTGTCTGTCAAGGGGGTCATTGGCCGTCGCTACCGCAGACGCGCTCTGCGTGATGGACCGGATGAGGGGGCGTTGCGCCGGTTGGACGGGAAGGACGTGATGGTAAGGACAGCACGGAAAGGGACGCTAACGGAAGTCGTGAAAGGAAGGGACTGGGGAGTCAGGACGAGTAATACGTTGACGCAGGGACGATTGGTCAAGAACGTTGAAGTACGGCGGAGAGAGAGAGCTACGACCGCAGCTCACGAAAAACGGAAAGCAGAAGGCACCGAAAACGGACGGACAGTTCTACAAAGACCTGTGGGCGCGGACGTCCACACTTGAGAGGGGGGCCATGTAGCATATTCCCCTCCCGGAATTAGATTTAGATTAGATTTGTAACTGTAGAGCCCGAGCTCTACAGTACCTCAGTGTGCGCGCACACGTGTACCCCACGTGTACGGGCGCGCGCGCAGACACGTGTACGACACGTGTGCTCGCAGCCCCGACCGCTGACAGCACTACAATGCAGGCCGACCTGCACTACTGTAATGTTATGATAGATGACTCTGTATATTAAATATGAGCGGCCCGCCGGCGGTGGAGGACGACAAGCACGGACTTGTCAAGGATCCTCTACCTTGCTCCGCCCGCTTACTTCTAGGGACTTCTGTCCGTTTTACCTAGGAGTAGCACCCAGCGCGGGTTGAGGACGCGCGCAGCACGCCCATGAGCCGGCTCCGCCTCCGCCCGTTGGTACTGGATCGTCACCCAGTACCGCTCCGGGGCGTCGAGGCGTAGAACCGCTCGCGCGTGCGCGCGTCCTCCCCGATCCCGGTCTACCACCGCTACCTCGAGCGCGTGCTCGGTACCGTGGGTGGGCCGTGCTTCTGTCTTCCCGCCGATCGGGGTCTTTCCGAACTGTCAGTACTCACCCCCCTCGTCGTTGGGGGTGATTATATTACACTAATCTCATGTATTTTTCCAATGACGCCCCATAGATGCACTCTGTCACCCTCTAAGCGCTGTGGAGGGGTGCGAAGTCACCTTCAGGCCCTGAAAGTCACCGTTGACTCCAAGCGGCATGGAAGAAATCACCCCCTCAAAAATATCTTGCTCCATTTTCACCCGTGGGGTGGTTAAATTCTGTGCGTGGTACCCTAGCACCAGTACAGAAGTTGGCAGTCACCTATATGGCAATCTAATTATGCAAGGGATCGCCCTGGATCTACAGATTTTAGCCTTTTAGAATTTCTTGCCCGAGGCGAAATGCAGCGCAATGTCCTCCTCTTTTCATCAAGGCGTTGAGCGACCTTTTATTAAGGGCGGTGGCGGAAAGCTGATGTCGACAGAGGATGCCCCACATCTTTCCGTTTATGCATACCGGGCGAAGAGCAAAGCTTGAGTGTGTACAGTCTAAGAGTCCAAGTTGTTGTGAGTACCAGGGTTGTGACGGGTGGAGCGCGGCTCGAGTGTAGATGACGGTGGTGGGGGACGGAAGCAACGCAGGAGCGAAGAAGGATGTGCGCGGGTACAGGGGAGCAGATGCTCTGCAGTGAAGGCTCGCTAGTGTAAAGTCGTTTACTCCCGTTGATGAGGCGTGAGTGCCTTCCTTCCGCGTTGTCCACGTCCTTTCCTCTACAACATGTATGCGCTCCTTGGCAACCCAGAATGTTCGCCATTTCTACTGTTTTCGACCAACACTGTCCGCTGCCACATCTCCCAGGGATCTGGTCGCAGACACTGGCCAATGCACTGTTTCGAATGATCTCGGAAATGTATCCGCTAGAAACGGAGCACCTTCTATAGGCCTGTGGAACGTTGCCAAATGGCATACATAACGGTCGTCGCTTCAAGACATGGCACTGCTTAGCTTTTTGTCCAATAAGTTGTTGTACTTGCACATAGGTGGTGTCACTGTCAACAGTGACCTCACCACATGACATCAATACTGTACAGTAGATTGTACTATATCAACTCCCCCTCTATTTCTAACCAAAATCAACATTTAAATTAAAGAAGTACTTCCAGTGCTCCAAATGAGCTCAAACTTGGACAGAGGGTTGGACCCTGCCGAAGGAGACACATGCCTAAGATTCCGATGCTGTATCAAAACGGCACTACAACTGTGTTGAACGCCCTCATTAGCTTAAACCATATCAAGGAGCAATCCTACACAGAATTTCGAACCACTGCGCATCAAAAAATTGTATTTGCTTTTTGTTTTTTCGTGGTTACCCAGGTAACCAGAGTGCACGCTGTCGCGCAAGAGACCTCCTTCCCCTTCGGGATATCTGCCGTTGCATCTCACGCCCACCCCTCTCCGACATCCACAATACATGCGCGATTCGTGCTCCTTCCGCCGCGTCCCTCGCCGAAATGCGCTCCTCGGCCTCCCGCTCCCGCTGAATACGACGTTTCTCTGCCGCTGCATCTCTCTCCACACGAGCCTGGGCCGCGGCAGCACGCGCCGCTTCCCTCTCCGATAAGTCCTTCAATACATCGTCGCTAGTCAGCAGTGCCCCACCCTTCGTATTCAACGTTCCATTCTGCATAACGGGACCATCGGGCCCCAATAAATTCCTAGTGGTCCTGTAGCTCGTACAAGGATCTAAAAAGGAACTAAATGCCTCCCGCCTAGTGGCATAGCCGTCCGTGTTGGTGATGTCTGTTATCTTACTAACTTCCGGAATAGCCCTGCGTCGCACTACGCACCATACACCACAGGCTTTGAGGCCATTGAAAATGTTAGAATATGTGACGGACTCCTTGTACGCATTATGAATCTACTCGCATAGAGTATATATATCATTACGGATAGATCCTGCCGGCGCCAAGATGCGCTCATTCAGTGCATTTCGAAGCATGGTTTTGAATGGGGAAAATATGGAAAAGTCAAGGACCTGCGTCCAGTGACTAGAATGTGCAGGCAATGCAATGACGACAAACTTATTCTGCCGTAACAAATTTAAACACCGGAAGGTCTTGTGCGCACCATATCCGTCCAGTGTTAACAAAATATTGCGATATTTTCTTCTCAGTACTGCAGTCTGTAAGATGAACCATTCACAGAATTGGTAAAAACCATCACTGTCCATGCCAGCCGGGTTTCGATAAATAATACGCTCATTCTCGGGAAGGTAACAAGCAGGGGTCTCGCGTATGCCATCAGGCCGAATGCGATATTTCGCACCCTTTCCAGGTGCGATAGCAACAGGAACCCATGCGCGACCGTCGGCAGGCACAATCAGCATGAATATTACATGGTCTGCATTGGCAGATCACTTCAATTCTGTCGAATTGCTCCTACCCTTGGCCTCCATGACACCTTTTGCACGCGCACGGTAGGCTGTTCTGGTCGAAAAGCCCGTCTCGTCAACGTTGAATGTCTGCTCTCCACTCTTGATTCCGTACTCGTCGTGGGCCTGGTGCAAGCGTGCGTAATGTTTGGCAATGTCCTCGGGGCACATCGCAATGGACCTGTCCTTTTCGAGATTGCAGCGTCGTTTGAGCGAGAGCTTAGTGTTTCGCCTGAAGAACCCAGGTAAAAAATTATCCCCGGGACGGAGGTTAACAAAAGGGATTGCTGCACGTCGCACCTCTGGCAAGCGTTCGCAAAAGTGCTGCACGAGGTCCTTGAGTCCTTCCCGAGATAAAGGTGTGCCGTTGCGCGCGAACTCTATCGCAGAGTCCGTGATGAGGACTTCTTCTGCCCGGCGCAATGTAGTGGGATGACCGGAGATTTTGGGATCCTGTCTGGCGCATTGAAGTATACCCTGAATGTGGACCAAGGTATGTCAAACAGGCGAGCCGCGGCGCGCAGGGAGCTCTTTTTGTCGGTGAAGTATCGACGGGCGTTGTCCAACCGAAGGTCTTTGTCAGTCTTTGGGAGGCGTCGGAAAGGCGTAGAGTGGACCATCGGGATCGGGGGTGGTTGCGTGTGAGAGTATCAGGCGGGCTACTTCGGGGCTCAGGAAGGTGCTTCATGGGGACATTCATGGGTGCTGATGGCTCAAGTGTTGTCGATTTGAGCGCGGGGATCTGGTGTGCACAAAGAGAGGGTGGGGAATTCGAATATGCAATCAGATTGATGCGGGGTCTATTCGTGTTTGAGATATTCGCTCAAGAGGTCTCGTCCTGCCCGGGCATGATAACTTTATGCAAAATTTTAATAACTAATCCGGTTAGGAATGCAGTAGTGGTTAGAGAATGGGGTGTCCGATGATACTGTATGATATTTTTCTCATCAACCCCATGCATTTGTATTTGCTAGACAACAATGGGAAGCCTGCCTTTGGGAGGCGTCGGAAAGGCGTAGAGTGGACCATAGGGATCGGGGGTGGTTGCGTGTGAGAATAGCAGGCGGGCTACTTCGGAACTGAGGAAGGTGCTTCATGGGGAAATTCATGGGTGCTGATGGCTCAAGTGTTGTCGATTTGGGCGCGGGAATCTGGTGTGGACAAAGAGAGGGCGGGGAATTCGAATATGCAATCAGATTGATGCGGCGTCTATTCGTGTTTGAGATATTCGCTCACGAGATCTCGTCATGCCCGGGCATGATAGCTTTATGCAAAATTTTAATAACTAATCCGGTTAGGAATGCAGTAGTGGTTAGAGAATGGGGTGTCCGATGATACTGTATGATATTTTTTCTCATCAACCCCCTGCATTTGTATTTGCTAGACAACAATGGGAAGCCTGCCCTTCGATACTCTCCTCCACCGCAAGTGAGATCTACGTTTGTGGTAGACGGCATCCAATCAAAAACTGTCCATCCTTCTTTTTTTCAGCGAAAGTCAGCCCGACAACCACTGTTGAGGGTGCTTGCAAACCATGTTTCATTGTTACCTTAGAAACCAAAAAACGGATCCACGATGTGTAAATCATAAACAGTCAAAGCAGTCTTCCACTGGAAGACTCTGGAATCACAAATCGCAAATTGATTCGTACTTTTTGCGATTAAAGCACGCCAACAGGGCGTTTTGTGTCGTATCAAACACACGATTGCTCCCAAGGCAGCACCCCTTGGGAGCAGCACCAAAACATGTACTGTACCAAATCACAAACTTGCACAGCACATCAACGCAACCATTCCAGTTCTAGAATTGAATTTCCCGGCGGTTTCTTGCTGTACAGATCGCACGCTAGAAAATCTACTCCACAAAGCTGCAAACCACTCTACATCTAGCAGCGATCTTTCCGCCTCTATCGCAACGCTCCCTCGCTTTGCCTCCCACAAAGTAGTATGGTACTGTGTCAACTTGTTTTTTCCGCAGTCATGTCGGAAATCTGCGTATCAAAAGCCGCATTGGTAGTATAATAAGAATAATACGTGTACTATTTTGCTCTTTCTGGAGACTGACGGACCGCAAGAACAGACTGTCCGCATTATAGTTTGTCATTCGCGCTACTTAGACCCACGAGACGGCGACGACGAGTAAAGACGACCCCATGAGGATTGCGATTCATAACGTTATGGCCCGCTTCGCACCACTGCAAAACTCACCGACAGCCTGACTTCAAACTGGATCGCGCTACACGCACACGCAGAGGCACTGCAAACCCAAGCAACAGCCGACCCCCCGCGCAACGCCAAGCCGGAACGGACAACCCATCGCCGCTCCCATGGCAAATCCGAACCGAATTCTCATCACCCCCTTCCCCACTGTACCTCGCAGCACTCCCCTACATCCCTCCCCGCCCCACTACAACCCCTCACACCTCTACCATGGATCTCAAAGACATCCCAAAACTTGATCGATCCAACTATGGACCATGGCTCCTCGCTCTTCGATCCGCAGCGTACAATAACGACGCCATAGGGCACGTTGACGGCAACCCACCGCTTCCCGACAATGAACAAGACGGCAAGGCTCACATGCACACCAAGCACACGCTCATCGGCAAAATGCTAGCCACCATACCCTCAGACATAATCAACCTGCTCCTCATGGCCGACGAGCAGCCAACCCCGCACGACATACTCCAGAAGCTCAAGGCCCACCTCGACAAAACCAACGTCAGTGATCAAATTTATCTCAAGCAACTCGCCGAACAATGTCACATCGAGCCAGGCCAGTCAATATTCGAGTACGTCAAAAGACACGAACACTTCCGTGCACAGATGATCGCAGCAAGATTTCCGGAAATCGCCAACCCCTCAACTACCGTCGACTTCATGGTCGAAGGACTCAAACAAAAATCCCGCCACAGCGGACACTGGCCTCCAACTGCTATCACTGCAACCCAAGGACACCAAAGACTTTGTCCACAAATTTAATCGCATCCAAAATTACCGCAATGCGATCCAACCCACCACCTCATGGCAACACACCACGCCACAAGCCCGGCCGTACCACACGGCCCCCCCACTTGGCGTGCACAAAGGCGAACTATTCGCCGGCCCCCGCCACACCACCCCAACCCATGCCGCCACCACATGTCAAAAGGTATAAGGCGTCCCCAACACTCCGACACCGAGTGCCGAGATCCTACACACCGCCATCTGAGGCGGGCTCCAACCAAGAAGACGCGTGCCAAGGCCCGTGTCATACAGGACAACATCGCCCCGTCACACAGCGATCCACATGCACATGACACGGACACCAAAGAGGAAGGTTACCATACAGCAGAGGGTACGTTCATCCTCGACTCCGCCGCCCACCCCACTCACACAGCTCAACCCCTACCCAACATGAAACGTCTCACACAACCAAATCAATCAGTCACCGCCACTAACCATGTCACATCCTGCACACATGCCGGCGCGATACAGACGTATACGAATAGAGGACACCCCTCACTATGAGAGCTGTCCACAGCCCACAAATACCATACACTCTAGTATCTATTCATGCACTAGCGTCACTAAACTGCTCGGTCACATTCGACAGCCAGCAGGCAATAATACGGGACATCAACCGAACTGTAATCGGCACAGCCAAATGGCACTCCAAGCTACATGCCTACGCGTGGACTCCGTGAACGAGAACAACCAGGAGCACAGCCAAAAGCGCTCGAACAGAACCCACACAAGCAACCAGGAGCAGCAAGCACACAAAAACTCGGCGAGCCAGCCACACAAAACAACCGCAAACCTCCGCCATGAAGCCCCAACTGCTACCCGATCGCACACCCGCCGCCACCAGGGCTCCACACATCAGCCATTTCCACGATCCCAACCCACACACACCCAAACAGGCCACATGCAACACCTCCAAGGCATACGAATGTCACATAGCCTTAAACCACGCCCTGCTAACGGCCCTCCAACGCATGGCCAAAGAGGGCACACTACGCAACCTGCCCGCCAGCCTACAAGGCGCCCCACCCCCCATCAGCTGCGCATCATGCGCGCATACACGACAAACGCCGCGTCCACACCCCTTAGCCCACCATTCACACCAAATCGCCGAGCACCTCAGCTCTGTCACGTGTAGACCTATAACCCCGCCCTCCAACAGGGCAATGAACACATCTTCACTTGCATCGACACAGCAAGCAGATAATTCGTCACGTTATATATACGAAAAAGGCAGAAAGTCAACGCGATCATCCCGCAAATGTTCAGCACACTCGCGCAGCAAGACAAACTCCCACGAGCATACCGAACGGACAACGCAAAAGAGTTCACGTCAGCACACGCCAAAGCCACCTACAACGCGCACAGTTTCGAACATATAACCAACACCCCCCATCAGCCACAAGAGAACTCAATCGCAGAAAGGATCAACAAAAAGTTGTTCACGAGTCCCAGAGCAGCACTCCACTGTGGCATAATTGCCAACGACTACTGTATACATTAGATTTGCGATTAGATCTAGATCACGCTGTAAGGTACGGACCTTACAGTATGCGCGCGCATATCTTACAGCGCGCGCGCTCGCACACGTGTACGACACGTGTGCTGTCAGCCCGATGGCTGACAGTATTACAGCGCGGGATGACCCGCACTGGTACAGTAGCACGGTACTGTACTATAGTATGATAACTGCGATTTGTATATTAAATAGGAGGAAGGGCGCCGGCGGGGGATGACCAAGCTAGCTTGGTCACGATCCACGACCGCGGCGCAACCCTCCAGCTTACTCTAATTAGCGCGACACCTTCGCGCACCTTTTAGTTAGGGACCGGCACGGGTCGGGTTGCGCGACACGCGAGCGAGCCGGGATTCGCCTCCGCCCGTCAGCGCTGGTACGTCACCCAGCGCTTCTCCGGGGCGTCCGGTCGTCGATCCGCTCGTGCGCGCGCGCGACCTACCCCAACCCGCTCTACCACACTGCTGCCGGGCCCGTGCACGGTTCCGTGAGCAGGAGGAGTCCCCGTCTTCCACCGATGAAGGGTCACCGTCGGACTGCTAGCTACACCCCTCCGCCGCTGGGAGTGTTTATGCTACATCCACCACGCCTCACTCCCACCGCAATTTTGGGAGGACGCAGTGCGCGACGTCGCATTTAAATACAACATAATGAGACACAGCGCAACAAAAGCCAGCCCCTGGAGCCTGTGGCACGGACGCCAACCGCGGATGGCTCGCATATTTTCATTCGGGCAAATCGGAACAGCACCGATACATGCACACAAAACAAAACTGCAACCCCGAAGTGAACCCGTCACGGTACATGTACCCCATCTCAAAAACACACATCATGACGATCATAATCAACACAGCCAGATACTGTGCCATACGGGTAATAGACTTCAAACTCTACAGACGGCACCAAGACCCAGCCTACACAACCAACAACGCATTCAAAACGGTACTTCCGCGGCGGAAGGCAGCAACCAAACCCCGCAAACAACCCCGCCAGCAGCCACCGCCACGCACCGTAGACATCACCACGCCCGCACCGCGCCACATCAAAGCTGCCCGACAGTACCTGGATGCGGAGCAATGGACAGCCGCCTACAACGAGGAACTAGACACGCTGGATAAACAGGGCACCATCAAATGGATCCCATCCAAACAAATACCTCCCCACGAAAAACTCATCCCGCTTACCATGACATACCGATACAAGCATGCCGCTGACGGAAAAATCGCCAAACGCAAAGCGCGCTGCTCAATCAGAGGCGACAGGATGCAGCCGGGACAACACTTCGATCCCAAATGCACATCCACGTTCACGGCAGAGAAAATCTCAGTACGGACACTTCTCGCATTAGCGGAATCCCCCAGTTGGCCAGTCCAATACATGGACATCACCGCAGCATACTTACACGAGAAACATGATCCGCGATTCCCTGTGTATGTACGCCAGCACCGCCGCTTCGATGGCACCATGAAGCACAAACACAAAGCCGGTCAACTAATTGGTAACCTATACGGCGGGCGCTCCGCCGGACACCGATACACCACAGGACTACAGAAGCACCTCACCACACAGGGGTACCAGCAATGCAGCAGCGACCCCTGCCTCTTTACACTCAGCGAAACCAAAGGTACGCTACTGGTCACTGTAAGTATGGACGACTCCCTGGTCACCGCATCCGACCAAACTCTCATCGACGATCTCCTTGCCACACTCAAAAGGAAATACAAAATCAAAAATCTAGGCTTCCCCAAAAACATACCTAGGATGGCAGATCACAAGAGACGAGCAGGGTAGCATACACATTTCCCAACAGCAAACAATCGACATCTCCGATGCGGGCAACCCATTCCTGACCGGGGAAACCACGCCAACAATGCCACATATGATAAACTAGGCTTTGTCGTATAATTGGCTCAGAGATGTGGGGAAACTAAAACCGTCGAATTACAACCTTATTTGACAATAAAAAGGATGTAACAGAGGATGTGGCGGATAATAACAGTTAAATTGGAAGATGTGCAGCCAAAACGTCATTTGACCACTCCCCATACTGACCGTAAAACCGCTACCAGAAGGCCTCCACACCTGGCTTTCTCTGAAAAGGAAAACCATACAGAGTTCCGCCACGCGCGTGGGTCGGCGCCGACCCAGCACACAATCCAGGGTCCAACGTCAACCGGCTTTCTGACCCAACATTCTATCCTGGGTAAAAGCTCTGGACAAGCGTACTACGCGTACGGGTTGGCTGACCCAACATTCTATCCTGGGTCAAAGCTCTCGACAGACGTACTGTCGTGGGCCAATCTGTACCAACTCGACGACTCAACCAGCTGTCGTCAGATACGTCTCTAACACAGAATCATGCCCCAGAATCAATGCGTATAGGCTGGCTGACCTAACATTCTATCCTGGGTCAAAGCTCTGGACAGACGTACTGTCTTGGACCAATCTGTACCAGCTCGGCGACTCAACCAGCTATCGTCAGATACGTTTGTAACGCAGAATCATGGCCCGGAATCAACGCGTACAGGCTGGCTGACCCAACATTTTATCCTGGGTCAAAGCTCTGGACAAACGCACTGTCCTGGATCAACCTGTATCGTCTCAGCGACCCAACATTCCATCCTAGGTCATAGCTCTGATCGAGAATGACGCTCAGGGGCAGCTTGTACCGGCTTGTCGACCAAGAATATTATCCAGAGTCAACATTCGGCACCCCGCTGGGTCAACAGTTATGCTTAATTCAGACGTCTAGTTTTAGCAGACAAGCATTTTACCTATAGTAACAGCTTTAAATAACTAAACAAAGGACAATGGAGGCAGTATACTACTTTTCTATGACGAGGTTTACAAACTTAAAAAGTTCTATCTTTTTTAACTTGCGTCGTACCTGATGCGGGCAGTGATTCGCTAAATGTTGAGCTGAGAAACAAAAACGTAGTTTTGAGGTTCAAACTGTATAGCTACGAGTTATTGAGATAAAAGAGGTATTAGGGTCATTTACTAAGATCCAGGGGCCATTGAGTAGAATAGCTCATTTGTTCCGAATGCGGTGAATCCTAAGAAAGCGTAAGAGTTATTGACGTCCTCTGTTCCAATGTACTTCAACATTTCGCTGAGACAGTCCCATGAAAAAGCACGGTAAAGAAAAAACGGATCTCTTCTGAGAAGGTAATTGTGATATCCGGCCGCTCCCCTTCTCGCACTGTGTTCTGCAAGTCCTTCAATCCCAGAAAACTCACCCATTTGGCGGAGAAGGCGTCCGTACGTCGTGCCATCCAATTTTGTGCCGCCTTGCAGTACATTTGAGCACACTTCAAGAAACAATGATCCATTGCAAACTTTATGCACACGTATTACACATAACCAACCGAGAAAGTCACTCAGTCCACAAATGGATATGTCCACCCTCTTTGAAAACCGAAAGTACATGTAACGTCTTTTTCTGTTCTTGGTTACTGGAAGAACTCCCACGACCGGTGAGGCAATGCAGTTTCCGGTAAAAATTAAGTCTTGCACCTTCAAATCCAGCATCTCTGCCCCTCTCGATACTGAGTGAAACTGTATTATATTTACGCATGCTGCTTGTAACTTTGCGTAGTCAACGGTGGGATCTCTTTGAACGGCTCGCAGTAATTGTCGTTTCACGAATGTGGCGTGAACTGCCCCCAGATCTTCATGAGTTTCTTGGTAAGCCCTTCGGGTGATGTTGGCTCTCGAGAGGTGTTGTGCTTCATCTAACCTTCGTATCAGTGCTTGTATGTCGGGCGACTTTCCTGGATTTCCACTGAACCATCCGTCAGGGAGCCGTAAATATTCTCCATTGATTCCTCTTTTTATTCCAGTAGGCAACGACTGCACTCTTTATCGCTCCACCAGTAGCCACGGCCTTGAATTCCTCAAATCCTTCCTCTTTTGGACCGCATCTAAATAGAATCAGAGCACAAGCGATGTACACTAGGTCCTTCTCTGGATCTCGGCTTGCAGAAAAATCAACCTCGTTTGGATCAACTCCAAATGAAAGGAGCCACTCTTGGTAAAGCTTCATCGAGTATTCATATCGCTTTTGGGAAGACTCGGATGTAGGGTTTCGTACTGTCTTCCTTGCGATCTGCGCTGCAGCGGCTGCAAACTCCCTTTTCGTGTGCATTTCTCCCCAATTCGATGATATTCTGAGTTTCGGCGCTTGAACCAGTCCAACACCAGTCTCCTCTCCGGGGTGAGATCTATCTCATGCGCCGTCTTGCGAAAGGAATTCGCGGGAGACCTGATGGATGGCTTTGAGTTGACAAAGATTTGCTGCAAGCACCGGATACCTTCCGACTTTGCCTTGCCATGCAGTTGTATGTGATCATCTGGGTGTAATGTTTCTGTAGGAACGTTACTCCAACGCAAAAGACCTTCAAATTTGATTGGTTCTAGCTAACCAAATACACGCTATACAGAGAATTACAATTTTTTGTAAACTTTATTGCGCATAGCATGTAGGACAATTGTCCTACATGCTATGCGCAATAAAGTGGGCTTAAGCCCACGCCGGCAAGCCATGAAAGCGTCCTGAACCAGAGATATCGAACCCGGATCAAAAAGATGACCAGGATCATGAAGCCAACTTTCCTGGCCCCGGGTAGGATCCTTGGTTGGAGTACTCTGACCCTGGATAGGATCCGGGGTCGGAATTTTTTGACCCCGGATAGGATTCTGGGTCAGGTTGCTTTGACTTGGGATCCCGGGTGAGGGTATCTTCAGGTCCAAGTTAACTTTGCCATACTTGCGACTCTAGTTGGTCTGAGGATTTTTCTGGTTACAGAATTACTGCAAAACTGAATATAATGCCGTTTGAGCGTCATATCATCCGTAGATCAAATACTCATATCCTGATCCAACGTATTACGTAAGAGTCCAAGGGTCACCTAATACATGACCCTTGGTCTCTTTTGCTTTTATCTCCGTTCCAGATATTGTGGGACTGCCACCCGACAGGTACCAAGAAATGAGGAGAACGTCAAAAGAAGCTGTAGTGGGAAATGCGCGGGTCTGGATCGCGATAAAGGCACAGACAGCTCGTGAAGTGCAACGCAGCAAAGTTGTTAAGGAAATCATAAGGTCTTTCGGCGCTGCAACCACAAGTGTTGGAGAAACTGAGGAGATAGTAGAAGCAGAAACCCAGCAATTGTGCCCAATTGAATCCCTTCCAACATCTTTTCTGAGTTTTGAGCCACACAGAAGACGTAATACTATCCATACGCCTCGCGGTAGTACGACATTGAACGAGTTTGAGGCATCTCTGAACTCAATGGAGTCTTCCCTCGACCCCAATAAGCCCTTATAACTGCCACAGGGAACACATACACTCACAGGACAGGCGCTTCCGCCTCTTCTTAACAACTCAGGTCGGCTAGCTACAGGTGAAGATACCGCGGCTTTATCAAATACCATCTCAAGCCCTTCTTTTGCGTTTCAAGTCATCAGCAACAACAACTACAAAATCACAAATAACGCCGTCCCCGGTACTCTAGAAAATCGTTCTCGGTTCAAGGTCGTTGTTAAAGCGTTGAAAAAGGAAGGGTTGGAAAGTCTTCTGTCATCACACCCGGTAAGACAATCAACCCGAAAAGAAAGGCACAGTTACATTTCATTCCACCCCCCAAACGTGCTATTGGAGATTTGCCACGCGTGGAAATACCGCGATCTACCGAAAGTATCCGGGATATCTTAAGGTGGTGGATATTGCCTGATGAAGTAGCTGCCCTTGAGAAAGGGTTAATGTACTGGTCAGTGAAAGAAAGGAACGGAAAAATGTTGAGAGATGGGAAGGTCGTTTCAAACAAAGCACTATATGCGAAGCGCAAGACGATTTCTATGGCATTCTTCCACTACTGCGAGTCTAATTCTGTTGTGGATTACGAGAAGGCATTCACCTCCATTTCTGAACCGCGAATGGTAAAGAAAAACTAGGCGATATCTTGCCGTTATAGCAAGGAGAATGAGTTATCAAAACTGTTTAAGTTCCAAGACATGTGGAAGCAGTTCACGATAAATGTATTGAAGAAAAAGGAAGTTGAAGCAGCGCTGTTTATCGAGTAATACACGTAGGTAACTAGTGCAGACTTTACGAAGGTAAAATGCAGATCAAGAAGCTGCCTCCGCCTAGATTTCTTCTTTGACACAGACGGTGAAGGACATGAAGTTTCTCTCCTCTTACTATCTTCTTTGGATTTTTCTCATGATCTCTACATTCATTTCGCTCGTTGCCTAGGATACGCTTCAAAGCCTCTTGATGTTTCTCAATGTATTTGGCCTTGGAATCTTTAGCCCGCGTGATTTGTGTACTACATTTATGATCCAATGTCTCTCTGACCAGCCATCCTGTACCATCCCGAAGGCACTTCGCCACTAACTGACCGGGGCACTTGTTCTTAGAGTTGTAGCGTACGCATCGGAAACGAAGACGGGCTATGTATTTGTTTGCAAATTTCCTTTTGTATGCGGTATAATAAAGCCTTCCAAGGTAATAGCCTTCTTCGAACAACCCCCCGAGACGTCCACAGAGATCTTCGACAATTTTTTCGGGAACTGCTGCTATTCCGGATGGAACTCTTGTGTCATGAGGAATATCCACACATTGAAGCTGGACAATGCTGTTCCTTCTATCGTTAAAGAAACCAGGAGGGATATTCACACCGGACCGTGAACAATTCTCAAGTAAGAATGATTTTTTTCGACGGTCTGTGTGTTCCTCCGTATTAATGAGATACTACTGGCACTGCTAGATACATCTTCTATCTCACCTGGGAAAAGATCGTCTTCAACTGGTGCCGAAGGGTCTGAGGTTGTCTTGCATGTAGTCAACTTGTTGTAAGCGAAGGGATGCGATTCATTGTGGGCAGATCGTTCAATACGCCTTGCCACAGCCTTTTATTTCATGTATCTAATAACGTTAATATCAGAGAGCTTGCGATGTTTCGTGTCCGCATAAGCCATAACAATTAGAGATAGGTTTGATTCAACACATAGTTGAAGGTACCTCTCTACAACAGATGCTGATTGAATTGTCCGAGAATCATTACCCTCCCTCATCGTTAAAGTCTGAGCTGCAGCTAAAAGGTAAAACCCGCAACTATAACCATCCGTTTGCTTCTTGAGCTTCAGAATGTCCAGAGCGTGGTTCTTTTTCTTGATCTTCCACTGCAGTTGTGGAAAGAGAAAATTGAAGATATTCCTTCGCAGGCGCAAGAATCCCCTCTGGAGCTTTCCATCCGAGGCCATCCCCAAAGAAAAAGTTGTGCTTCAGAGATGGATTCCTTAGTGGAAGACGGCAAGGACATGATGTAGCCCCAATGAATGTTTCCTAGATTGATGGGTAAAAAGATAGAGGGCACCGTATTTACTTTGCTACAGAGGACACTGCCAAGATTTTTGCGAAGCGTTCTTATTAACTGCCGGTTCAATTTTCGTTTACGATTTCTTTTGCGTAGAGTGTTCTCAGAGCACAATGCAGTGCCCTGATTCGAATGCCCGATTATAGCAAACCGCTTTGGGTCGAGCTGATCCTAACCGGCATCGAGAAGCAAACTGTGTTGCTGCATCTGTGCTTGACAGTACTCAACCCAACTCAACACCTCATCTTCACAGGATTGTTGCTTCAATTCTGTCTATGTAAGAGCGAAGTACAGTGATATCTTCTTTGGTAAAGTTACGTTTGGTACCATCTTTAGCGATAAACCTCATCGATTTTGCTTGTATGAAATTCAAGAACGCATCCACCTTTGCCTGATGTTTACCCTTCTTCGTACTTAAGTTTACATTCGCAGAGATAGAAACAGACCCCACGCCCTTCATGCTTTTGCAGTCCCTCCAACCCAAATAATACTGCACCAATATCCCTGAGCGCTTTTGATGGTGTTACCTCCTAACCAGATGGCAGCCCCCAAACCTCGTCGGCATCACCAAGAGGCTCCCGAACCAAACTTTTGTGTCCTTCGTGTCACTACAGTACCGAAACCTTCACTTAAGCGATGGGCTGCCCCGCTCCAGCATGAGACCAGTCTCAACGCTGTATAACGCACTTCTTATTGCATGCAGAAGGCGTGGGGGCGCGAGACAAATAAACAGCGAAAAGGCGCAGAAGATTAAGAGGCAGGAAGCAAGAGTAGTTGGGAGGATGCGCGAGTTGGCATGAAAGATAAGTGCAAGAGTAGAAGCGAGGAGTCGAGAAGCATATGAGAACACAGAGTAATGGAGGCCCGGGATGGAGGAGGGATCTCCTGTCGATTTTTTGTGAAGCTTGTAGCGAGATCACTAGGTCGGAAATATCTGTTATGCAATTGTGAGAAATAATGGATCTCAAATATTTGGTAAGAAATTGGAGGAAATTGGATCGACTAATTGGATCGACTACTTTGGAACAAGGTTGCGTTGCGAGACCAAGGTTTAAAGCCGATTCCTCAGTTCTCTAGCTGACGTAACATGGCTTCTTGCGATAAGGAGGCCAAGAAGAAAGCAGAATGCTGAATTTTATTTCGTTACACTACTATGTACGTGAGCGATGTGTTTCTGTTTCACCTTCCTTCTTCGACGTTCACGCAATTGGGACTTGGACAGTTTGACAGATTCTCGTTTGTTCTTCTCAGCATGCCTTGCTCTTATTCCCCCTATTCGGCTCCTTGTTCGTCGTCTTGTTCGCTTGGCTAGCTCTAAAATTCCTTTTTTGTAGTTCCTTATCTTCTTCATCCCCTTAGTATTGCGCGGCCATCAAAAGGCGGTCGTAGACAAGGCCCTCAATTCGCTCCTTACGCCGCGCACTTATCCGTGCTGCAATCTTTCTCAGTTCCTCTCCTTTCTCCGGGCTTTCCTCCGAAAGCCACTCAGTCTACAACTCGAACGTGTAGTGGTATTCATTGTCGTGGTTCTCACACTCAGATTGACTCTCCACATCGCGAACATTGCTTTCCACTACATAGTCCGGCCCAGGCCAAACTTCCTCTTCCATCCATTCATGCGTGCGACCCGGTGTGCTCGGTCGTTCAATCTCATCCTCGACCGCAGCATAGTGACTATTTCCTACCCTGCTTTCATTTTCTCTCCGTATCTTTTCCATGCGACTCGAGAAGTCTTTGGAAACTTCCATCAGAGTCTCTAGAATGCTGAACTTATTGCGCCCCTCCACCTTCCCTTTGTAGTCTACGTACGAAATAAAGGCTTCACAAGCCTTTACTGAAACGAACTTCGCGAACACAGCCTCCTCACATAGAGCAGCGTGTGACTTGCTCATGTCACGGCAGCTACTACAGTAGTCTTCGGAGTCCCCTCTTCAGTGTGAGATGAATCTCAGCTGCTGTGTGACGGTAGATCCGTGGGGGACTCGCGAAGAGAACAGAACAGTGGAGAGCGACAGGATTTGCGGGTTGCCGGGCTGTGCGGGGTGGGAGAGCGACAGACTGTGCTGGGTGCCGGGCTGTGCGGGGTGGGAGAGCGACAGACTCTGCGGGGTGCCGGGTTGGGTGGGGTGGGAGAGCGACAGGCTGTGCGGGGTGCCGGAGAGTGAGATGGAGAGTGGAGAGGGTTGAGGGAGGAAGCGCGGCAATTAGGGCAATTAGGAGTGCCGAAGACGGCAAAATTTCGTTCTGAACTTTTTTGTTTTACGCCGACGACGGCAACATTTCGAAATCTTTATGTTTTTCAGAGGTTTCTCTTTAGAGTTTCCCTTGCGCAGAGATCCATACATCCGCAATTTTTGCACTGCGCTCAACCCCACGAAGCCCTTTTGAGTAGGCCCCCGTTTGTCCCCGCTGTCACGGTGCTTTTGTCTCCTCAGCCGGTAGACAATGGTGGAAGAAATGCGGAGGTGACGATCGGCATGATCTTTTGGGAGGTGAATGCTGCGTGTAACTCTGCGAAAGCCACTGCGTGTCAAGATGGATGCCCTGCATGTTTAGCTCCCGGGGCATCCCGGAGTGTTACCAATTGCGCCACTCACGCCCGCGACGTATCGCAGTGCAACGCTGCGCAATGCTAGTAAAACACGGTGGCAAAACGATTCTTGGCCATGCGGATGTCCTGGGTTCACAACGGTCAGGATGCCGGGCATACCGGTCGACATGCCAACAAGGGTAGTCCCGCGCTCGACGTTGACAGCACTTCCGCCTCATGCAGTGCCAAGGTGGGGCAGAGTTATTTCGGTGCTGTTGACAGCACCCCATCTATTCGACACCTACTGTAGCGTTCCTTGTGTCCTGGAAGTGGCGAGTGCGTTTAGAACTGATGCACATGCACAAGTGTCTCGACGACAAGCGATTTGCCTCATATTTTAGACCAGATTCCCTTTTGTGCAAAAATATATTATATATATATCAATTTGGACACCATTTCTTTAACGTATCTGCGCTCGGCCGTAACATCTTGCAAAAAAATTGGGATAGCAGTTGTGAAGACACATAGAGACTGAGAATCCAATGCAGTTCAATGTCTAGTTAAAACTTTAAACAGGCGCTTTGGTTTCGAAGATATAAACACGTAACGCTTTGAGGTCGGTCAAAAAGGCTTCGTTTTTAGGCTTTCTAATAATGGCTAGAAAGGACGTGCACATCTCACCAAACCCCAGCCTTCCACAACGCCCAACTCAACCGCAGTGACGACGGCATCTTTTTCCTTCTTGCTGAACAAGCTCAAATCGAGAAAAACAAAGTTGAAAGGTGGCCTCATACTAGGTCAAATGGCCTCATGTGAGGCCACATGTCCAATAGAGACGAGCCTCGCGTTTATGAGCAGTCACCAACACGCTCAAATCCAAACGCGTGTATCTAGTCATTTCGTCGCCGGTTTGGCGTCCCGTCTCAGCGTCTCACACTCGCAAAGTAGTGTCACTTGACCGCAACACAACGC
Organism: Chondrus crispus; assembly: GCF_000350225.1. NCBI lineage: Eukaryota > Rhodophyta > Florideophyceae > Gigartinales > Gigartinaceae > Chondrus > Chondrus crispus. Next base: position 236,285 of record NW_005178620.1, on the reverse strand, counting down.
ACTTGCCGTCTCTGCTCATACATACAGCGCTTATATAATTCGAAAGGCCTTCGAAGGAAGGAACCTGAGCATTCTTCGTGATGCACCAAAATAATCAACTCACCGTTGCGGAGTCGAAGAACAGCACGACTGCCGTCCTGAGAGAGAGAGAGAGAGAGAGAGAGAGAGAGAGAGAGAGAGAGAGAGAGAGAAACGGGCTGCAGAGGTCACCGGCTGTTGGCATCAACAGCTGACGTCACCGATGCCGTGTCGCCATCGGTACAGTCAGCATCGGCACTGTCAGCATCCGGACTGTCAGCATCGGGTAGAACGGTCAACACTAGCACTGTCAGCACCAGCACTGTCAGCGTGAGAGGGGGCTCGGCGAAAACAGAAGCGGGCGACCATCTGCTTGCCAAACTTGTTTCCTGCACTCCTGATCCAGGAGCATCGCTGTGTTGCATCATGCAAGACGAGCCGTAGCAGAAGGAGGAGGGCATGATGCCCTGATGCCCTCCTCCTTCATGCCCTCCTCCTTCTGCTACGGCTCGTCCTAGCCTGTCGTATCTCGATTTCTGCTGGTTCAACACCTTCTTTGACTTCGGTTTCTACTTTCTACTACTGCCTTCAAATCCTCTTTTTCGCTCAAAAATGTCAAATTAAAGAATGAAATATTTTCACAAAGCTGGAGTAGTTTCGAGTTTCGACCACCTCCCGTACCATGAAATTATTTTCTTCCCTCTTCCGAGTTGCACTTTATACTACGCATCCTTGGGTAACCACTTTAAACAGCTTCCAAGGATCGTTCACATGCGCGAACGTACTTGGTGCACAAAAACCAACAGGCAAGGCTTAATAGTTTCAACAAAATTCTTGTTATTGCAACTATGGATGGCTAGACAGCTAGAGTTAAAAACTAAATGGACAGTTATTGCTTCTCCACGGATACTGCTATGCTCCTACTACAAGGGCTTTCTTTGCGAGCCTGAACGCCTCAGCATACGCAGCCTTATCCTCTTCCGCCGTTGTGTCCACAAACCTCTCGAGGTACTCATCCCTCTTAGCCGGGGTGAACGAAGGCCTTCCCATCATTTCAATCGTGTACATCTTTGCCGCCTTCCTTTCTATGCTTGACTCGCTTTCAGACATCACCTTCACCGAATCCTTTCGTCCCTCAACCGTCGTTCCCCTATCGTACAGCTTGACGTACATGTCCGAATCATTCCGGCTCACCTTCTCAATCGCCCTCAGATACGCCCCGATCTCATAAATCTCATCAAAGTACTTTTCAAAGCTCCTCACTTCCTCGTCATACGCCGCTTCCTCGGGCTTCTGACTTTCGTAGATAGCGGACAGTGTCGTCGTCGGCGATGACACGCCGGCCGCCTTGAGATGCGCGAGCGCCATCCTTCGCGTAGCGTATGACGCAGCCGTGCTGGCTGCGGACGCCCTGTTGTTGATGTCCACCGCGAACGCACCGACGGTCGACCCTTTCCCGTCCCCCTCTTGTACCTGGAAGCCGGCCCCGCCGAGCCCGTTGTCTTCGACGGGGAGAGGCTTCCCTGACGGAGAGATAAACTGCCGGAACTTGCCAACTGCCCCGTACCCTGGTGCACTAAGGTGAATCGGGCGGACTTGCCCCGCAAGAGACTTCACGGCAGGATTGGTGTTGCGGTCGAAAACGGGGGAAACAACCAGAGCGTCGTACTTTTCCCCGCCGACGGAAAGATACCGCCCGCTTGCGTCCACCGAAATGTCCGAGTAGGAAGCCGGAACAAACTTGGCAATCCCGGCTTGGAAAAGAAGGTGGAACATGCTGTGAATCTCCACCGGAGATGCTGTCACAAAGCTCATGATCTTCTTGAAGTTGCCCACGGGCACCTTGTTCGACTTTTTCAGGGCAACCCGCGGATGCGTGATGCCGTATTGCTGCGCCCTGTGGATGAGCATTGCCTGCCGTCCTTTGAATGTGATCGGGGCAAGCTCTTCCATTTCACTAGTTGCTTGGCCGAGATCGCTTTCAGGCCCGAAACCAAGAATGAGACTCAGCGCCGCTTGGCGCCACGCCCCGGATTCAGTCTTCATGGATTCCTTGAGCAGGCGCTCCTTCACGGCTAGTCTGTCTTGCAGCTCAGCCAAGCCAGCCTTGCGGCGGTGATCCAGAAACCAGGATGTTTCCTCGAACTTGGACCGAAGGAGCTCCTCTGTAGATTGGGACTTATTCATTTCGCTCGGGGTCCGGTTCAAGGCACGGGCAACCGTGGCCTTCAATATGTCATACCAGAGCTGGTAAACCTCTTCGCCACTCTCATGGAGGAAAAGAGAGTGAAGATGCTTTGTGTTACCCAAAAGGGGCGTCTCTTGCGTCCATTCTGGCTCGAAGGAGTGCCTCGGAGGACAGGCCTTTCCTGGGGTGCGGCTGACTAATGTGATGGCGCCCTGATACAACTCCTTTGCATGACTTGTGACGCGATATCCAAGAAGCGATTTGTTATCTACCTCGAAAAGATTCATGATCCCGTCGAGCACGCTTAGCTGGTCGAGTGAGGAAAGACTCAATCCTCCACACAAAATTTTCGTTCCTGGGACAACCATGTCTTGAGAATCAAGCAATTTGCGAGATGCAAAATAGAGTTTGATATCTGCGATGTTCATAGACTGACAGAAGGTGAGGTCGCGCGCATCGAGGTCCTCGACTGGATGCTTGAGGGTTGTTCCAGTATTCATGCGGATTTGGTCAGCGGTAAACCAACGCCAACGGCTTTCTTCCAGATCAAGAAGCCTCGCAGAAGGCTTGGTTTGCTCGGAGACTGCAATTTCTTCGAGTAGGTTGGAATGCATAACGTTTAGCTTATAGAAGGGAAGTCGCTCATTTGCAATGCGGCGGACAAGATTGAAATGGTCAAATTCCTCTTCCCCCATGGTTTTGCGCATGAGGTAGGCACGAGAGTGGTCAAGTTGCCCGGAACGGGTTCCAGACATAGGCCCGACGGAGCGCCTGAACATGACGGAACCGGGAAGGTTGAGATGTTTGAGCTCCTCGTAGTACGCTTCCGGGTTCTGTCCGAATCGATGTTCGTAGCGCTGTTTGTAGCTCAACAGACTTTTGATATCATCAATTTCTCTGTCCGACATGCCAGTGATAGGCAAAGAAAATTCAATGTCATCTTCAATACCTGTGTTGGCCATTCCCGTTTGATCAGCAGAGAAGGAGGCTCCAGCTGCGACGCGAGCCTGCTTTTCAACGACAGTGGTATCAATGCGATAGCGAGCGCCGAGTTTCATGAGCTCCTGAAAATGGTTGTTGTAGAGAAGCATGAATGAGATTTCGGCCTCAATTTGAATGGTGCTGCGAGGTCCTGCGCCGACGAGAAGCAGATGATGGGATGGGGCAGAAGCATTCTCGCGGTTATTCGGGGTGATGCGAGACATTTTTGGTGGTTGAAAGGCGTGAAGAGTTAGGATGAGGAGTTAGGATGAGGAGTTAAGAGTTGAATTGATTGGGGTTAGGATGAGGAGTTAGGATGAGGAGTTAAGAGTTGAATTGATTGGGGTGAGGGAAGATGGATCGGAGGGATGCTGGGGATGGCTTAAGTAGAGAGAGACGAGTGGTTGGTTTGCAAAGGAGTGGAGATGTAAAAAAAAGGGAGGACGTTTACACTTTCACGGAATGTTGATGATGTCCAAGATGAGAAAAAATGGAGAGACAGTTAGAAGAGGAGATGAACTCGTTCATTCCGAGGTGAGAAGAGGGAATGGAAACATAAAGGCTAGGTAATCAATACCTGGAACTTTGTGCATTCGACAGAATTCGCAAGCGTGTGGGCGAAACTCTTCTACGACCGGAGCAATGTCACACCTTCTCCCAGACTGAGGTACGCGAAAAATTCTGAATGAGATGTGGCTGTGGGAATGACGTGGGGCGGCGGAGAATTCTCAGAAAGTGATCGGCGTGGTTGAGAAACAACCAGTGAGAATGAATTGTCGAGGACCTGCCGGGAAACAGCGCCCCGCTTTATGGCAGCAACTGATGTCCGGCAAATTGTGGTTTAAAGCAAGTTGGTTTAAAGTAACTTTGCGCTTGGCGTTTTCTACATTAATTAATTGTGCACTCCATCCAGAGATCCCCCCTTTCCTAGAGAAAAGCGCTTAAACCCCATGCGGTGAGACTAAGGTGCGCTTTTGCTGATCGCTCGATCTTTAGGAACGTCTCCCCAGGGAAATTTCTTCGGTTTTGCAGTATCAAGGAAACCAAGCTACTAAAAACGAATAAAAGCGCTCTTTTCCTCGTGAATGTAGTAGTACCTTAGGCAGCGGACAGAGTCAATACGGAATGTCTTTTCTCTCTCTTTTTTCTTCAACGATGCTTCGGTTCCTCGTTTCCGCTCCATACTGCATCTCATAGAAGATTCTGTGAGAAACCCCAAGGCACAGCATGCCTCTAAACTATTCCCAAGCGTAAACAGCGCTGTATATATTCTCGTCTCCGTCGAAACGGAAGCGCAAACCATTTTAAAATGGTGGGATCAGGACACTGTTTCATGTCGTAATGGCTTCTGTTCCTCCTTGCCACGACTCATTGCTACTTCGCATTGGGAGCTGTATGTGCTACAGTACTCTCGCAAACTCTAAGACGTGCGGATTCTGCGTCAGGGGTTAGGATCAGAGGTGTGACTCCTCTTCCGATGGGCGGGATGGTATTTCTCCGCAGTCGGCACTGTCTTTCCGAGTGCCGTGCAATCCAGTGGGATAGTGAACTGTTTTACTTTCTCATTTCCGTAGTCATGCATTTCCCGCTGTTTTTATCCTCAAGATTTCATCATGCGGGCATGAGGGACAAAGGAAGGCTAACGAACTCAGGATTAGCAAAACACCTGGACCTAAAAATTGCTGCTCGTGCGGCATATGGTCCCTTCATTTTTGGCATTGTTGTAAAGAGTATCTTCACCTGGTGCTGAATTGCTGAACGTGTGAGTAATAGACTTTCGAAGACAATGCTTTATTCTCTAACAGACACATTCCTGGAAGACACGAATAACAGCACTGGAAGGATTTCTTGCTTTGGTTTACACGGAGTAGATTCTCTGTCCGTTGGCAACAGCTGGAGTCGGAGGTAAGCATCCAATAAGAACGATGAGGACATGGCCAGCAGCGGAGGCGCCACCGGGCGACGGTATCATCCGAGAATACGAAGACAGGATATCTGGTAAACCAAATAAAAGAGAGGCCATCTCTATGACACGACATTCATAGAATGAATTTTCTTTCATAAGCGGGATGGAACAGCCGTGGACGGGTGAATGGAGGGCCGAAAAGTGTCTTGCGTGGTGGATGGGAGGGAGTGAGATCAAAAACTGGGCCGGCATCCGAAGAAAAAGCTCGCATGCATCGCGCCTTCAGCGATTCATTTCTCTACAAGCAGCGTCACCCTAAACAATCGTATATGTGCTTGACGTCTACAACAAGAATATGTCGAATAGTGACGAAGACATCGCTTTTGATAGTGTCTCCAAAATGGCGGGATCCCACAGCAATCCTCATCATGGCAACTCTAAACCAAAAATTATATTTTGCAAATTCTCAAAAATATTCCCAGAAATAACTAGGTATCACACGTGGGGACAGCAAAGCACCACCAACGTGGTTTTCTTCCTCTACAGAAATGAAAAGGAAGGCTAAAAGCTGAATCAAATCTTGATAAAAATAAAAACCCTTCACTGACTCAAGCATGATTTTGTCTAGATGCAAGGATGTCATCTGAACTGCAGTGACACAGTCATTTCTACTACTATGAGCTCAGGGGGGCTGAATAATTTTGATGGTAATATGTCGGTACGACTATGTTGGAGCTCTTTTTGGTCCGTGCGTCTGCCCCAGCCTATGCACGAGCAACCACATACCGTGCAAATAGTGGACAACTCAAATTTGCCCAGGGTGAAGGGCATGAAGAGGAAAGGACATTTTCTCCATTATTGCCGATTTGAGTATATCTAGCTAGAGCTGCAGAAGAGTGACACGGGCCGCCAAAGGCAAACTAATGTGGGGAAGCCATAACAGAAAATTTGTGTTTTCATGCCACAATGGACGGAGCTGAAATTAGCAGAAAAGATGTAGAAAGATCCGGCGGTACAGCCAAATACTGATTTGCACGTTCTTCGTTCTCAAAAATGCCCACAACGCGATATCTCATTAAAGCAGCCTTTTGTTCATTCAGACCTACCTGAGCGGGATGAATGGTGAAAGTGCAAAGCAGACCAGCAAATGGCCATACTGCACTTGGCATTTTTTGAAGGTCTTCTTTCTGCTTCATGCCTAGTGTCTATAGGACCGTTAGTCCTCCCATGAGGACAAAACTTATTTTATTTATTCTACAGAACGCACCTCACGATTGCACTTCTGTTTTTTGAAACTGGAAGGCTTTCACCACAGATAAAGTAGTTGCTCGTCGATTCTAGCGAAAACGAACTCGCTGATGCGCATAAAGGTGTTCAAAAGAAGAAGTAGGGTTACAGTAAGCATTTTTCTTTATTCTAATTTTATATCAGTGGCATAAACACACTGCGTAGAGTACTTTCTATTCAGTGCTAACTTCAGAAAAAGGGAAGACGAGTCAACCCTCCAAAGAAAGATATAAATAGTGGACATCGAAGTTGAAAAGAAATAAAATTTGCATATGCTATGTTATGATAACGCTGGGTCGAACAGACACTAGGATGGATGGCAGCAATTGCAGATGATGAGTCTGCCAACTTTTTTCGAGTTGTCTTTTCTTCCACGTTTTTAAGCTTCGTCATACTCTGGATTAAATGCGAAAAAGGCAAACCCAAAGGACTCTGGACATGAGCTCTCCCTAACTTAGAACTAATCGCATCATATTGACTCAATATTATTGAGGTCCATTTCGGTTGCATGCCACTGTTTCGTTAACATATCGAAACAGTACTGCCAGCTTTCTTTTCGTGGTACTGCCATGGCTGCGATAGGATGAGGCCCCGCCAGAGACTCCTTTAGAGGCGATCTGATGGAAGACATAATATTTCCTTCGAGATATACGTCGGATCTTTATGAAATGTAGTTGATTTTGGCGTTTCTAGAGCGTATGTAACACTAATCTAAGGAGAGGAGAAAACACAAGGGGGCACGGGGGGATGGGTGGAATGAGGGGTGATAGAGATGAGGATCTTTCCAGTCTGTTGAGACATGGAAGTATGTGAAAGCAACACAGACGCGGCATATCATGTAGCGCAGCTTGTCCAGGCTCCTTTCGTAGATACCGTGCTATACTAGAAATAGCAATAGGTTCATAGATGATGGGAAGGTGAAGACAAAGACCAGGGAATCAGCGCTGGGAGCATTGCTGTCCGAGACAGACTTGTTGAGAAATGGAGCAACCTACAGTATATTATGATGCCATTTGCAGGGGTAACAGCAATGAAGCTCACGTTGTTCAGGCCTGCGATGCGGCAAGTGTAGAACTACACGTCCTGGAACTCATGAAACATATATGTCGCAAATAAGGATAGCTTATTGCTCTCAAAGCAGTGGAGAAGTGGGCTTGTCTCGACCTGTCAAATTTTCTTCGCCAACGACGATGACATAACGGCTAAACGTCCACATCGCTGCTCGCAGGCAAACAGCGAGGGTATGTACAGTACTACTGTAGCGTATCCGGGAATAGGAAGCCTCTGGTGACGACGTACGCCAGCGGTGGCTAACTACAGTATAATGCGGAACATGTGAGGCGAAAAAGAAAAGAGATGGCGGAGCTTGTTCGGAGCGAGGAGAAATCGGGAGCCGGATTTTGAATCGTTTTTGCTCTACATGAAATCAAGAAATGTCATCAATGCAAAATACCTGGTGCCCCGTCCGTTCTTGTCGCACGGGCTCTACCCTTCGAAGGGTACCTCATCTACAAATCCATAGATGTGCTCCTCACCCTCTCCGTAGCACCGGTGACGTGGCCGCAAACCCTAGTCCACAGCCTCGTAGAGAAACACGCCGGTGATCGTCCGCAAAGACCAATCCCCAACCGTCTGCCATCTAAAATACTTTACCGGCGGCCTCGAATTGTGATCTGACGCCTCGTGTCCCTCCCGCGGACCCCTGATGACGATACTGCCAGGTCTCACACCGTGAAAAGGCCTAACAGGTTTCAGTGCCGCGTCGACTGACTTCATGGCGACATGCGGCGTAACCTTTCTCTTTCTCAGCTATAGCTTCTCATCAACAGGCCTGCATCGACAGAAGATAATTGCGAAACGGTACAGGCATAAGGTAATATTTCTCATTTCTACCCTTCGCTTTCCATTGGACTCACCGTATGGCTCTCGTCCAATCCAACGCTAAAATTGTCGTCGACTTGGCATTTACGCCCTCGCTTGTCGACACTGATTCGATCGGGCTTGCAGTTGGTAAAATACTTTTACCTGTGTCATGAGAGCCATATGCACACACGTTTCACACGTACAACAGCGATCAACTCACCACGATCGCCGCCGGCCTACGGATCACTAGCATCCCTACATAAGGTAGATAGACACGCGACCCCAGTAAACCTAGGCATTGATGTTCCATCACAGGTTATGGACCATAACCACGCACCACTACAAGACGATCATCTCGAATACCGCCCACCCGGACGAGATCAGGACAACGACAGTACGGCACCACACAACCTGGTTGCCCCAACCTCACAAGCTCCGCCAGCCGGCGTAGAGCCGACACACCCTGCTCCGACCACACTCGTAGAGCCACAACACCAAGCTCCGATCACCCCCGTAGAGCCAACACAACCCGCTCCGACCACACTCGTAGAGCCCCCACACCAAGCTCCGACCACCCCCGTGGAGCCAACACAAGCAACTCTGACAACACCCGTAGAGCGCCCACAAATGTCAAACCAGCAAGAAATGGCACCCGAAACGCCCCAAGCTGACACAAGAATGCATGGACAGCTACCTCCACTCGCAAGCGACGGGACCAACTACAAACTATGGAAACTATGGACGCAAATCCTCCACGACATAGCAATAATCAACAACGTCGAGGGAGCCCTCGACGAAAGCTCACCACCTGCAACTGTGACGAGCCTGTACTATGCTGTATACGTCCGAAAATGTACATTCCTACGCATGAGCATCATGACCAACCTCCCAGTGGATCTGGCAAGCACAATCGACATGGACCTCAGCGTCACCCCTCGACAGCTTCTGGAAGAGATCAAAACACATTTCACTGACTCAACGCCAACCACACACCTCATCCTCAAACAAGAAGCACAACGTACAAATATCAAGGCTGGAGGAGACCTCGATGAATACATCTCCGCACACAGAACGATCGGAACAAAAATGTGCCTCACAGAGTACCAAAGCATTCAACACGATGAATCCGTCACGATAGAATTCATCATACACGGCCTCAACTTGCACCCGGCATTCGGACACCTACCCGACATGTGAATCGCGAACAACACAATCCCCACAACCATAGCCAACCTCGTCCAACGACTCAAATCCATACAAGCTCGAGAAGACGAGAAACAGGAAATCCAACAACAACGCCCGCAAGGCATGAATACGACAGACGAATGGTCAGACACGCCCAACTACCATGCAATGAGACGACTAACCCACAGCCGGATGCAAGGTAGAGGAGCGACGACCCATCCCGATCAGCACCAACGAGGTAACGCAGCCACAAGGGAATATGTGGAAAAATGGTACACGAATACCGACAAACACCGCACAACTCCACGGTAAACACGCCAGACGGCCAAAACACCACCGGGCAAATGGCCAGCACCCGCGACGAACCCAACAACACAACTGCGCAACAGGTGACCGACTAGGACATATGCGAAGGTAAGCAGTATGCCCTCGACTCCGGTGCGCACCCGTCACAGGCCCCAAACCTACGCCGAACATGAAGCCACTCCAAAAAATCACCCGAACTAACACGGCCACCAACATCACCCCACCCGCCACACACAAGGGGATGATGCATATACAAAGCAGTACGAATTGGCACATACGAATCCCAGCGATCGCCAACCCAATCATGCGATCCAACCTGCTATCAGTACACGACATAGCAGAGCAGTGGGGAGAGGTCCGGTTCACACCCGCACAGGCCACCGTACTCGATACGAGCACACAACCGCCACAAATAGTAGCGAAAGCGCGCTTCAGGAGAGGCATGTACTACCTGGAACTCCCACAAGCAAAAGGAAACAGCATGGCAGCCCGGACTACACCACCACGGTCAATAAAAACCTCCAAAAGCCCCACGACCCAACCCAAAAAAGCCCCTAATCCAAAAACAAAAAAAAGAAAAGCGACGCCGAAGCCAAGCCGCGCACTAGTACGTGGACACGCCGCACCACGCGCAGAAAAATCCCACTGCACCAAGTGCACAACCCAGCGCCCCCACCGCACACCCCAGCACACCCAGCTGTCGAAAGGGACTTCCACCACTATCATGTACTGTTCAACCACAGCAGACCGACAACGCTCCAGAAAATGGCCAAACTCGGCCTCCTGCCAAATCTCCCGCCCACACTAAGGCAGCGACCACCGCGGATCACCTGCTCGAGCTGTGCTGCAGCGAAGCAGCAGCCCGCACCGCACTACCCCAAGACGCACAATTACCGAGTAGGAGCAGCCTTCAGCAGCCATATATGCGGACCATTCAACCGGACATCCAGGCAAGGCAACAAATACATACTCAAGGTCATAGACACCCGATCCCGCTACCTCATAGTCGACTTCCTGCAATCAAGAGCGGAAACCCCGCACAGGCTGGATGTCATCCTCACAGCCCTCAAAAAACGAAATGGGTGCAAACCGAGACTGTTCCACACAGACAACGCTAAAGAATATGTATCAGACAGCGCCAACGCCGTATACAGATCGCACAACGTCATGCACAGCACTACAGTCCCACACACGCCCCAACAAAACGGTATCGCGGAAAGGATAAACAGTACACTCATGAACTCAGCCAGAGCCGCCCTCCACCACAGCTCACTACCCAACACGCACTGGGAAGACGCAGTAAGGGACGCCGCATTTAAGTATAACAATATACTCCACCACGGGATCAACACCCTTCCCTACACCATGTGGACCAATGCAACCCCCGACGTCCCACAATTCCTGTTGTTCGGACAGCTCGCCACAGTACCTGAGTTAGCAAATCGGAAACAAATATCAAAACTTGCACACAGGGCAACACTCACCCGGTACCTCCACGGCATCGACCAAAACCACGTAATGGTCCTCGAACTCGAAATGAACAAACCTAGACGAGTTCGATGCGTCAACTTCCCACCGTACCACAGCACTACCGATCCTGTAGCTTCACACACATACGCCACCAAAGCATTCACCCCGCATCGCACGCCAACAGAGATAACAGGCACCACACCCGCCCCAGCCAACCGGAACAAGCTAAAAATACCCCGATGCTGCCGAATGGGAAAAAGCCCACAACGCCCAACTCGATATCCTCGACGCCATGAACGTAGTACAATGGATACCCGACTCCGAGATCCCCAGGAAGCGGAGACTAATACCCCTAAAATGGGATACTGTTACAAGAGGGATAGCAAAGGAGAAATTGCATCGAGAAAAGCCCGATGCTCCGCAAGGGGGGACAAGATGCTACCGCACAAGCACTACGACCCATCCAAAACTACAACGTGCATGGCAGACAAGACCACAGTACGCGCAATGTTCGGAATCGCGGCCAAGTACCGCATGCACATCGAACACATCGACATCAAGTCGGCGTACCTACACGAATATTTTGCGCACAACGGAGGTGAAACAATATATGTGAGACAGCACGCCAGATTCAATGGCACATACAAACATGACTGGCAAGGCGGCAGGCTAAACATGAACATATACGGCACGCCATCCGCCGGCCACACATACCTATCTGCAGTCTTCACGCTCCTACGAAAGGAAAACTTCAAGCAAAGCGAAGCAGACCTGTGCCTCTGGTCCAAAAAAACGGCAACGAACGAATAATCGCTGCCGGCAGCGATTATTCGTTCGTTGCCGTTTTTGCTGACGGCCGTCAGCATGGATGACTTCACAGTACCCGCCTCAACCGCAAAACGCAAAGACGAGTTCGCAGCAGCCCTAGCAAAAGCGTACAACATCAAACGCCTCCGGGAACACAGGACCTTTCTAGAATGGAAGGTGACAAGACACAAAAATGAAGACATTCACATCTCCCAGCCAAACGCTATCAACTACATATTACAGCAAGCGGACATGGAAAAATGCGATGCGAAAGACACCCCATACTGTGATGGTTTCCTGCTCCACGAGCCAACAGACAAAGATGAGACCCAACTGCACACACTCAAAAAATACCAGCAGATCATTGGGGACCTAAGATATGTCGCTGACTCGACGCGACCATATATCTACTTCCTGGCAAACTGACTAGCAGTAACGGCCAAAAACCCGACGCAAAGGCACTCGAATGCACTCAAACGCCTGATACGGTACCTTAAGGGCTCACCAGACACAGGTCTCACGTTACGAGCGGGCGCGCAAGCAGACAAAGAGAAACCCCAGAACCTCCTTGTCTCGTATGCCGATGCCGATTTCGCCGCCGACATCATGGGCCGGAAGTCCATATCAGGGACTCTCCACGCATACAACGGCACGCCGATCTGTTGGGGGTCCCTCAAGCAAAACATCACAGCCTTATCCACCTGTGAGGCAGAATATATTGCGGCCAACTCCGCCGCACAGCAGACCACGTGGATCCCACGTCTGCTACAGGACGTGCACATGCTGCCGAAATCCCCGACCCCCCTGATGATAGACAACCAGTCCGCCATCCACGTTGCCAACAGCACGGGACCGACGAAGAGGCGAAGATTCATAGATCTGAGGCATCACTACCTCACGCACTAGGCACAAAAGGGCACAATCGCCATCGCGCATGTCCCCACGACGAATAACTAGCGGACATCATCACAAAACCGCTCCGACGTCAAGCAGACACGCGCCTCCTCCCCAAACTACAGCTCAAAAATCACACGACTGCAGACGGCAAAACTGCAGCGCCGTCGACAGGGGAGTGTCATGAGAGCCATAAAAACCAACGTCGACGCCGCAACAGCAATGCGTCAGCAGTCATGAGAGCCATATGTACACCCGTTGCACACGTACAACAGCGATCAACTCACCACGATCGCCGCCGGCCTACAGATCACTAGCATCCCTACATAAGGTAGATAGACACGCGACCCCAGTAAACCTAGTCATCGATCTTGCATCACAACCTGAAAGACAGTTTCAAAGATCTCGAGACACATTTTGTTCTCTCTGAAGGAAACTTGTGTACGTCACAACATCTAGTTCCGAGAACGAAATGATGCGCATTGACACTTCTTCTCTTTCTATCCTTTGCTTCATCACTTGCAACGCAACACATTGACGTACCACTATGCCATGGATCTGGCCCCTTGGAAGTATTTCTCTTGTTCCTGCACACCATGCATATGTTCTGATGCATCGTTCCGTCCCCCTCAAACAGTACATAAGCTGACTTCCCACTGCGGCACAGCAACTTTCATCATCCAGCAACTCTCACCGCTTCACCCACCGACAAGTCTCATTTCCAAACTTTCTCGCCATTGCTTCTAGCGTCTCTTTCCAGCAATGATGTCTATCAGGGTTGCCATTCTTCTGGCGACTGCGTTCGCCCTTATTCTCAACCTCGTTTCAGGACAAGGCCTGCGTCCTGGCAGTCGAGGCCGAGATGTCAGGTTACAATTGCAAGTTGTCAACCCTGGTAGTGCCGAGGAAGATGAAATGACCTCAGGCCGCTGCAGCTCTGAATTCCGCACCGCCGACGGTTCCTGCACTAACACAGTTTTCAAGACGTGGGACGCAGCAGGTCGTGCTCAGACATCTCTCCAGCGCTTCCTAAACTCCGCTAATCCCAATGGGTTGGACCTGCCATCTGCCCGTGACGTTTCGAACATGCTCTGCCAGCAGTCTGATGACAAGTTCAACGACCGTTGACTCAATGAAATGGCCACCTTCTTCGGTCAATTTCTAGACCATACTTTCATGCTCACCCCGCCAAGCAGTGAATCCATGCCGATTCCGATTCCCCGCGACGACCCGATCTTCGCCAACTTTTCTGGTGGTCAACTTCAATTCTCCCGGTCTGTCCGCGGCATCGTAGATGCGCAGGGTCTTCCCCAAGGTTCTGGTGGTGGGTCAGCTGCAGGAGGCTCCCGTCCGCCTCCGGGCGTTGATATCGAGAGACCCATCAATGCGCACTCGAGTGTTCTTGACCTTGCCGCTGTGTATGGTTCCAACCAGATTCGTCAGGATGCTCTTCGCGAGCCCGGAATCTGCAAGCTAAGGACTGGTCCAGGTGGCATTCTCCCCGTCAACTTCATGGACTTGTCTAATGTGCCCCTCCCCAACGACCAATTTATCGTTGCTGGTGATGTCCGCCTCGCTGAGAATCCTGTTCTCACGGCCCTGCACGTTGTTTTCCTTCGCGAGCACAACGATTTATGCGACGAGCTTGAGGCGGCATTCCCGGATATGGGTCAGGACGAGCTATTCTAGAACGCCCGTAAGATTAATGGGGCGCAGTTCCAAAATATTGTGCTCGAGGAGTACTGTCCCGCGATAGTCGGCAAGCACCTTCCCCGCTTCCGACGTGTGAGTAGATGTAGGAGGACACGTGTGAGTAGGATGCCGCCACCTGACGTTCTGGACGTGTTCAGCACGGCGGCGTTCCGCGTGGGCCATACCATGGTTGGAAACGTGATAGCGCGGAGGGTACCCGGTAACTCGCTGCTTCCATCGATCCCTATGACAGACACGTTCTTCCGCGTGGCCTCCAGATTTGAGGGAGCCCAAGAATTCATTCGAAGGGCGACGCAGATTAAGGCACAGGAAATTGACCTGATGGTTAACAACAACCTGCGCAACTTCCTTTTCACAAAAGTGCCTGCGATCAACTTTGGATTTGACCTGATCGCGTTCAACCTTCAGCGGTCACGCGACCACGCCCTTCCAAGTTTCACTGAGATCCAAGAGCTGATGGGGTTGCGCAAGGCGACGAGCTTTGCGGACATCTCGAGCGTGGCGAACGTGCAGAGCGGTCTGCAGAACGTGTACGGTACGGGAGACCGCGTGGAGGCGTGGATCGAGCTGGTGGCCGAGGACCACGCGTCCGGAAGCTCGATGGGGCCGACGATGAACGCTATCTGGGAGTTGCAGTTCAGCGTGCTCATGATTCGTGACCGGTTCTTCTTCCGCAACAGGAATGTGTTCTCGTGCCGGATGCTCCGCGCGATCCCGCGGGTGAAAGCGCTGTTCACTAAGTCGGAGATATTCCGCTCGCTGATCCTGAGAAACACGAAAATTGCCTCGTCCGAGTTGCCGAACAGAATCTTCTTCTAAAAGACGGCGCAGTTGTATTGTTAAGATTTAAGATATCGTCACAAGTACACTTTTAACATGCTTCCTCTCGGAAATTTTGCGGATGTAGTCTCTTAAAGTTAACTGCTTTCATCTCTGCGTCGATGTTAAATAAGAGATGCACGAATTGAGCGTTTTAATACCTTGACTGGTGGGGGACCCTATGGTCTATTCTTATGCTATTGTGCGATGAGGTTTACAATTTTAGAATGGGAGATTCTGTGATTGGGGGGGTGACAGCTTGCAGAATTAGACAATCGGGGGCGTGACAGGGAAAAGGTGGATGGCATGGAGGGTGAATAGGAAGGGGATGGACGGCTCCGTAGGTGATTTTCATATGTCACCATCGTTTCCAATCACAACGGAAAATGTCGCATTTTAGCGAGCAGAATCACCCCTAAAACCGTTAGGGACATAACGAATCACCCTGTAATCCCACGTCGTCACCCTATCCACGAACGACCTGCTCCTGGTCTCGCTAATCTCTTTACTTCTGCCTGATTCACCCTGTATTTTGCTCTTCATTCCCCCCACATCACCGTAAGCCCGCTGCTCAAACCATACAACCATGTCGCCCCCAGCAGTCCTAGACCTACCGAAAACGACTTTGCAGGCCCTCCGTCACTTCAATGTTGTGGAGGAAAATGCTACGACCCTCCTACAGCTGTTTTGCTTCACGGGAGCGACTGCCCCGATATCAGCTGTTCCAAAAGCCTTCCGCCGTCTCGCTGCCCTGGTTCACCCGGAAGTCTGCTGCGACGATCCCCGGGGGCGACTCGAAGCATGCGTACATTGAGTAGGTCAATGTAAATGGTAGAAAACCTCGTTGCCGTTGCTGTTAACGAGAAAGACATCTATCACGAGAGAGATTTCGTCTTGCGGGGTCGTCTTAAGTTTTCGCTCTCTGAAACGAATGTAGGAGCAGGAGCTGCGGGTCTTCGAGAGACGTGCCGAAGAGATCCGTAAGCGCCAAGAAGCTCCAACTACAGCGCGCAATCTTACGCCAAACTCCACAAACCAGCATGCTCGCGCAGCTGCTCAACAGCAGAGGGAGAGGGAGGAGCGGCAAGAGGCTACCGCTCGGAGGGTGCGTGATGCACGCGCGCGTAAAGAAAGGGCGCGTACAGCTCCTGAGATGGCAGAGCGCGAGGACGGGGAGCGTCAAAGGGCAGATCACGAGCGCGAGGAGATCCGTCGCGAAGGGAGTGAGAGCAAATGGCAGGAAAGCGCAGAGCAAGGGCGTACTGAACATGCGCGTGGGGAGCGTGAAGGATCGGAGCAGGAACGGACAAGCCCGGGAGAAGGGGAGGAAGGAAGCGGTGAGGTTTCAAGCGAGGGTATTTTGCCTGGTGTAAAGCCAGCGCGTGCGGGCGTGGATGGTAATGCTGCTCCTCAGTCTTGCGAGAAAGACGCTCCGGAGCCTCCTCAAACGTATGAGGAGACTGGGGGAGGTTGCGGTGGTTGGTGGTCTACTGCGTACGCAGATGAAGACGAGGATGGCCCTGAGAGTGAAAGTGGCAGCGAAGAAAGGGACAAAGATGCGTACTATGCCCGTGCAAATTACGTCATTGGAGATGGTGACGATGCTGTTATTGCCAGGCTCGCAGGACTGAGTGAGGACATGGAGGACGCAGCCCAGTCGAGGGGTGACACGGATTTCATGCGAGAAGAGAGTAGTGACACTTCTGCAAGTGGACACGCGGGGGGTGACGAATTTTCCGCGACGCCAAGTAATACCGTGCGCGGGAAAAATCTGCAGGTAGCGAAGACTCTGCTCTAGAACGAAAGCGTTCTGAACAGAAGCGTGCCTCTAAATACGGCACGATGCAACGTGCGAAGCTTGCCCTCAAGGCCGAGCAAGTGGGAGCGCGTACAAGGAAGCTGCACCGATGTGTCGCGATTATCCCGGAGGTTGGCATGCAAATGGAGTTTCGCTGGCAATGTGAGCAATTGATTCGAGCATACACGGCTTTTGTCGGGGTTAAGATGGGTATAAACATCTCCAAAACGTGGGAAAGAGTGAGAATGAAATGCCGCAACACGACATGTCATGCTTCAATTGTGTTCCATTGGCAGCCTCGCTCAGGTCTTTGGAAACTAAATAGGTTTACGGAGCACTCCAACGAATGAAGCGGGCAAAATGTGAGCGGGGAAGAGGAGCAGCGAGGAAGTAGGAGGCGAGGTCACTGCATGCCGGCATATATCCCTTGCAAGTTGCTCATGCCATTCAGAGCGAGGCTACGAGCAATCCAAACATCTCGGCGAAAACTATCGCTGCGCTGGTAAGGGCAAAGCAAATTTACAAGCGCCAACCGCCGGGTAGCCACTATCGCTCCGTACGCGTCGAGCTGTTGCGACATATGGACGCATCTCGGGCTGTCGATATGGCAAGCATGGAGGGGTATGCTGAATTGCTGTGCAACTGTGGGCACACTGTTCGTATCTTCATTGTCGACGGTTCGGAGATGAAGCAGCAGAGAATGCGGTCTGCCAAGCACATCTTCCAACAGTGCAAGAAGGCGAAAAACATCCCAGAGGACGCCAAATTCAACGAAGAGGTGATTGACATGTCGGATATTGCAGAAGACGGTCACTACTACGGTGGGCTCTTATTCGTGCCGAGCGTTGCTGCTCGTTATTGTGCTCTTGGTCGTAAGACAGCAGCAGCAGATGCGGCTCACTGTGACGGGGTGCGACCGCAATCGTACGGGACTACATTCGAGGTTGTAACGTACGACACGAACATGCACCTCCTGCCACTGGTGTTTGCCCACTTCGTCGGAGCTGAGAGTTACGAGTACTGGAGAACCGTCTTTGAGGCATGCAAGGAGATACCCGGGTTCGACGTCGCAGAACGCACCACCATCGCTGACCAAGAGAAGAGCATTGACAAGGCGTATAAAGAAGTTTTCAATCAGGCGAAGATGCTCTTGGACCCCCTACACGTACGCAAAAACATGGGAGTTAAGCTTGGAGAGACGAAGGCAATTGGGTTGTCTCTATACGAGCGGGCGCTGCATGCACCATCCAGACCGGCAGTGGATGCCATCGTGGCTGAGTACACAGAGGCGCAGAAGCAATATCTGGGCAAATTCGAACCGTCCGAGCTTTACAACGCTTACTCGCGGTTGGAGGACACAATCGTCACCTCCCAAGGGGC
This sequence comes from Chondrus crispus, assembly GCF_000350225.1. Lineage (NCBI taxonomy): Eukaryota > Rhodophyta > Florideophyceae > Gigartinales > Gigartinaceae > Chondrus > Chondrus crispus. Next base: position 217,670 of record NW_005178620.1, on the reverse strand, counting down.
GGAAAGTCATATGAGCGCCTCTTTGCGGAACCACATTCGCTCCGTTGAACCGCAAAAGATGATTAACAAAGGGGTTTTGACGCAACGGTCCCGATTCCTCAAACGCCAATCTGCTTCACAGTCATGTACAAGTCCAGTACCCCCGGCCGTCGAGAAGAAGATTGCTACTTTGATTCAACTGTCCCGATGGTATCAGGAAACAGTTTCCTTCGTGGATGGAACTGCGGAAATTGAAGCAACTGTGACAAGCTGCACAGATGGAGCACTACAGCGTCGGGTACGTTTGTCAGATGCGCGGCAAAAGCCGCCGGTTTGCTGCGGGTATTCGTCCAATGGCGATGGTATTCCATGCTTCCATGGAGTTGCAGTGCTGTGCGAGAAGTATGGAACGGCTAACATTCACCGCTTTATTGCGGAAAAGAATCTAGCCGCCAGATGAAGCGAGCTATGTAAAGATGTATTGTTTACTCTACCATCCCAGTCAGACGTTGATAGCGTAATATCACGCGCAAAGGTTTCATTCATCGCCGGGACTAAGTTCACTACTCCCAAAGCATTTCCACCGCCGCGACGGCGTCCGGTTAAAATTCTGGTGTTCGCAGGAAGGGGTGGTTTGAGAGCGGTCCAGCCGCAATGTAGGAGCGCGGTTATTCGTGCGATCTTTGTCGAAAAAAGGGTCACATCTCTCCGCAGTGTCAACTGCGTCACCTGTTTGGGAATCCGTAGTTATGGGAGGATGGTTTCAAATGTGAAGCTCTTGGGATAGTTTCTAATGCGTATTGTAGCTTGTTTTGACGATGATTGTAAATGTGAGGGTTATGGACGGTTTTAATATATCCCTGAGGATGATGATTGTCACCCCTATTTGTAGCATATCCCCCTCCCCGAATTAGATTTAGATTAGATTTGTAACTGTAGAGCCCGAGCTCTACAGTACCTCAGTGCGCGCACACACGTGTACCCCACGTGTACGGGGGTGCGCGCAGACACGTGTACGACACGTGTGCTGGCAGCCCCGACGGCTGACAGCATTGCAGTGCAGGCCGACCTGCACTACTGTAATGTTATGATAGGTGACTCTGTATATTAAATATGAGCGGACCGCCGGCGGTGGAGGACGACAAGCACGGACTTGTCAAGGATCTTCCACCTTGGTCCGCCCGCTTACTTCTAGGGACTTCTGTCCGTTTTACCTAGTAGTAGCACCGAGCGCGAGTTGAGGACGCGCAGCTCGGTACCGTGGGTGGGCCGTGCTTCTGTCTTCCCGCCGATCGGGGTCTTCCCGAACTGTCAGTACTCACCCCCCTCGTCGTTGGGGGTGATTATACTACAGTGGTCGCCCGACCTAGAAGACTCTCAAGATCGAACCGAGAAGACTATCGTTTACCTCCGCGTCCGTACGCGTTGAGATGAGTGGCGAATATCCCAACTCCATTCGCTCGGAGCCCGCCGATGTGCGAGAGGCCGCGCTCCGCGTCCGAGTCGGCGACGGCGACGCTGGTCCTCGAGACCGCGAACCGTCGCCCGACTTCTCCGAAGGACGCGCTCGCCCGATGTACGATCGCATCGCGGAGTATATCGAAGATGTCCGAACATCTCTCTGTATCGACGTCTCCGACAGCGTCTACGCCCGCTGTATGGATGAGTTGCGCTCTCTCCGCGAAGGAAGGTTTGAGCGCGTAACTCAGTCCTTGGAGACCCTCCGCGCCCTCGTCGACCAGCTACAGTCCCGTTTGGCACTGGTCGAAGAGGCGCGCATCCATTCCCCCGGCATGGACGTTGCGGGTCGACCCGTGAGTGCAAACTCCGGGGTCCGACGCGACCCGCAACCCTTCCTATCAGCCGAACAGATGGGAGCGTTCGCACACATGGCGGCGGAGCTCAACTCAACGCGCCGCTGTGCCCGTGAGATGGCACAGACCTCGGCCGAAAGGTCGCCCGGAGCCCCTTTGAGAGGGCCCGGTGCCACCGTTCCTCCAGGCGCATCCGGAGCGCAGGAGTGGCCCCGACTGGAGCCGTCACCAGTGGGAGGGCGGAGGGCATCAAGCCGACGGCGGACGCGAACTTTGCGTCCGAGACTCAAGCCCTGCCGTACGCATCTGGAAGCATGCGGCAGTCCCGACGGGTACCGAACGAACCCGACCGTGCCCGTGGAGGAGTCGCCCGCGGATCTGGGGAACCGATTCTCCCCTTCGATCCTCGCTGGGGCGGCTATCAGCAAGCGGATCTTACCGCGCATCCCGGCCCCGTCGACGTCCGAACGTTGCCCGTCACGCCGTTCGGAACGTGGGGCCCCGCCAAACCCTGGCTCTAGCCTGTCCATACTATGATACAGGAGTTCAGCGCCGTCGCGAACTACCGCATGTATCGGTTGGACAACACCTCGAGGCTCGTTACCTCGGGTGACGCGGGGCGGATCGCGAAGTACGTCCAACGCTGCCGTGGGCTCCGTCCCACGATGGAGAGCTTCGACGGTACTGACGCGATTCAGTTGCTCCCGTTCCTGAATGATATCCGGATAACCTTCAATGCCCAGCACCTGACCGAAGGTGTGGCAATCCGTGTCTTCGCTCACTTCCTCGAGCTGGACGCGGAGCGGTTGTATACGAGTTACACCATGCGCGGTCTCCGCGCCGGCCAGCTCCACGACGACACGAGCTGGCCTGGTCTCGTCAACCAATTTATCAAACGTTACCTAACCGACGACGTGTTAGGGGAAGCGTTTGAAGCTGTCGCGTCGGCGAGACAGCTTCCTCACGAAACCGAGAACACTTTCGCAGACCGGCTGTAATCCGCCGCGTTCCGATGCACGGCCGTGTTCTCAGAACAAGCCCTCGCGCACTACTTCGTGCGCGGGTTGTCCACTGCGACCCGGGCCGCAGTGGCAGCGACGGTACAAAGGTTGCCCGGACAACAGAAGACCGAACTCTCAACGATTCGCCGTATCGCAACGGCCGAGGGTACAACCTACCGGGCTCTTCGCGGGTTGCCGCTGCCGGACCCGAAGCCGGCAGCGAAGGGAGTCCGAACTCCAAGGTCGCACGGAACGAGTTCGACGGCGACCGCCCTCCACATTGGAGCAGATGAGTGGCAGGCCGACCCTGTCCTCATTACGCGAGGCTTCGACCGGGCAGGAGGCCGACCGCCTACGCCAGCTTCCACCGGGACGATCGGAAGCTTCGCAACGGCGTTCGCGCACACGCCAAGGGCCACGGGTGGTCCCAACCACAACATGGCCGAGCTGGATATCTCCCGTCGAGAAGGAGACCGCAGGCTGCCCAACGTGCCTCGACTCACCGATGAGGAGGCACGCCACGCGGCGAAGTTCGCATCGACCGAGGGCACCGCGGACATTTGTTGGATGTGCCGGACGTACGCCCACGCCATGTACGCGTGCCCGTTCCTGTCGTCTGAACAACGTCAGTTCACGGCGTACAGGAACTACTGCTACCAGATAAAGACGCGCCCCGTAATGCGCAATCTCATCCAGTAGTCTACGCGGGAAGCCCGAGGCCCGCGGCGAGGTGACCCGAGTCGATCGGGTCGGGGCGTCCGTTTTGCCCCTCGAGAAGGCGGGTACCGATACCCAGGGACCGATCACAGGGATCGACGTGACCCTCGTCGGATGGATACGCGATATCCCCGTCGAGATGTACGAGGCGACCGGGGCCGACCCCCGTTGCCCCAAGGGGTACAGAACGCCATCATGTACCTCCAAGACTGGGCTGGGGAAATGTACCCCCAACCCACGGAAGGAGGCGGAGGAGAGCCCGTTCTCTCCGCCCCTCGAATATTGCAACGGCCGGACGTTGCAATCCAAGGCCACGAAGTATCCGATTACTTCGTGAAAGATGCCCGGCCGGGATGGGGAAACCGTCCCCATCGGCGTGGCCATGGGCCCGTCGAAGCGCTAGCTAACGATAGCCAAGCGAATAGCACTGACAGCTCGGGTAGTTCGAAACCCCCGTAAAGGCGGTTACGTTCGCGCGGTCGCGTGAACCGTCTTTTCACACCAACCTAGACCCGCCCCTATTTATCCCCGGCGGAGGAGGGGAATGTTTACCGATATTATGCCCCTCAACCCCGCACAAGCGCACCGAGACACCCGTAAGCTCGGTGCGAAAGGACGAAGACGCTGAGGCAACCGTGAGACCGGTGCCCACGGAGGAAGGCACTGTGGCAACCGTGAGCCAAGTGCCGAACAAGAAGCGCATCGAACACGCCGGCGGCCCGACCCAGGGGGACCCGGGGCCGCCAGAAGAATACAAGCCGCGTACAATCGCGACGCGTCGCGGGGACGCGGCCGACCGAAGGAAGCCCCGCGACCAAGGCCGAAGGACGCGGAAGAGAAGTCGGAACCGGCGCCGGCAGCCCAGGCGGAACGATCTCGCCGAGCGGCGCACGCCGAAGGTGGTCGACGGCGTCATTTGCTTTATGACGTTGAAGATTTACAACGTCCTCGGCTCGATAGCCACGGAGGGAAATGCCTTCAAGCCCCGCACGATCGCCGTTGATACGTGCTCGGGGTACAATCTGGTGAGGAAGGCCGACCTTAATCCCGATTGGTCGCAATACGTCATCCGCGACGCGCCACTGCCACGATTGGCAGGCCCGAATATCAACCCGCTTAAGCTCTTGGCCGTCGTACGTCTGGCCGTGCGGTTGAGGAACACGACGTTCCGAATTCCGTTCGTCGTGGCAGACCAGCTCGCCGTGCCGGTCCTCCTTGGTACAGCCTTCATCGATACACACGTACGAAGTATCGACATCGAAGCCCAACGGTTGGAGCTCCGCCAAGGTGGCTCCGTAGCCATCGTCGACGGGAAGGGGGAGCCGACTCCCCCAACCAGGCGGCACGGACGTCAGACAAGCCGGGCTGATGCACGCGACGAAGCCCCGCAGGCGATCCGAATCGCCCGCTGGGTTACCATCCCCGCGAGGTCGCAGGCCCGTGTGCGGGTTACTACCACGGGGAGGGGCCTCGTGTTCATGGAGCCAAAGCCGTCACTCCAACACCGACATGGAGTGAGGCTGACGAACGGCGTCGTCGAGGTCCTGCCCACCCAGACCTTCGACGTCATCGTCGCGAACTTTTCGCGACGGGAACGGCGGCTTCCGAAACACACCGTTGTGGGATACGCCAAGCGAAACTCCCTCCCGATCCTGACGCCCGAACGTCGCGTCGCCGAGGGGATCGCGCACGCGCTACACCTCACCGACTTGACCGATCAAGTCGGAACGGCAGGAGCTGGTCGACCAGCCTGGTCGCCTGAGGCTCCGCCCAGGGGGAAACCGTTGAGAAGAGGGGAGCCGATACGGACGGCCGACCGGCGATGTGCCCGCCGCCGGAAGAGGGCACTGCACCCGCCTCTAAAAAGGATCCCGAAAATCCGCCGGAGGATTGGGAAAAAGAAATCGACTTGTCATACGTCGATGATGACAAGTTCCCGGGCCACGTGCTCGAGATGCTCCGTAAGCACTCGAGTCTGTGGAGCGGTGCGCTCGGAACGATCCGAGCGACCGAACACCGCATTCCCCTCCAACCGGGTACGACGCCGATACGTTCAATGCCCTACCGAAAGGGGCCGGCTATGCGTGAGATGGTCGCCAAGGAAGTCAACAAAATGTTGAACGCAGGGGTAATCGAACCAGCGAGCACCGAGTGGGCGTCTCCCGTGGTGCTCGTACCGAAAAAAGACGGCTCTCTTCGATTCTACGTGGACTGCGGGCATCTCATCGCGAAGACAACAGCGGATTTGTATCCGCTGCCCCGGATGGACGACTGCATCGATTTGCTCGTAGATTCAGCCGTCTTCACGACGTTGGACTGCAATTCCGGTTATTGGCAGATCCCCGTCGCTCCGGAAGACCGGGACAAGACCACGTTCACTACGCATATGGGAACTTTTCGCCACTTGCGTATGCCATTCGGGCTAAAAGGGGCACCGGCCACCTTCCAACGTGCCCTCGACATCATCCTATCTGGCGTCTGATGGCAAATATGCCTCGTCTACCTGAATGATGTCATCGTGTTCTCTCGTACGCACGGAGAACACGCGAAGCATCTCGACACTGTCTTGAGCTTGTTGAGGAGCGCCGGAATCTCCCTCAAGCTCAAGAAGTGTAGCTTCCTCCAACCGAAGGTGCGCTACCTGGGGCACGTCATTTCCCCAGGTAAGCTGAGTGTCGCCGAAGCGGCGGCGGACGCCTTCAGAACTTTCACGTTCCCAAGGACCTTGACGCAGGTGCGGTCGTTCCTCGGGGCGTGCAACGTCTACCGTCGCTTCGTGAAGGCGTTCGCGAAAATTGCGCGTCCATTAACGGACATGACGCGCAAAGACGAGGACCCCGACTTCGAAAACCCGACGGAGCCGCAACTTCAAGCATTCGAAGCGTTGAAGGAGCGGATGATTTCCCCGCCGATCCTAGCATTGCCGCGATACGGTCAGCCATATATGATCGATACGGATGCTAGTGCCTATCAACTGGGCTTTACGTTGCTCCAGGAACACGAAGAGGCGAACGATTGGCGACCCGTCGGGTATTGATCGTACTCACTGTCCGATAGTGAGCGCAACTACAGCGCTACCGAGCGCGAGTGCTTTGCCGTAGTTTAGGCCGTCCGCACACTACGGCCGTACGTCGAAGGTACCAAGTTCACCGTCCGGACGGACCATGATGCCCTCCGATGGCTCATGTCCCTCACGGAGAGCTCCGGAAGGCTTACCCGGTGGCGACTGCGTTTGGCGGAATACGACTTCACCATCCAGTACCGCCCCGGGCGCGTGCACCAGGTGCCCGATGCCCTGTCACGCCTCGTGTCACCAAGGGTTACCGACGACCCTCGGCCAGTAGTCGAGGTGGATGACGACATTCCCACCTTCGATGCCGGTACGACGGTCCGTGACGTGTTGGACGAGCTCGCGGACCACGTCTGTACCGCGAGCTGCGATCAGAAGGCCGTCCACGTCTTCGTGACAACAAGGAACCAAGCCGGATCGCGAAGAGGTTCGCGCGTCCATACGCGCGACGAGCCGAGGGGCGACGACGAGGCCCCCGCTCTTGAAGGACCCACATTGTTCTGGGAGGAGAACGACGAGTTCGACGCTGTCGACATCGAGCGCCCCGGACAACCCGAAGTTAGCGCGCCCGCCTCCACGGTCGCCCCTCCGCAGGACGACTTTCCGGCCCCTCTTACGTTAGAGGAGATAGCCGAAGAGCAACGCGTGGATGACTTCTGCAAGACCGTACTGGCACGACAGTCAGAGTCCCGGGACTCCGCGTTCTTCGAAGACCGCCACGAGGTGCTCAAACGGAGACACCCCTTCGACCTGGACATCGCGCAGGTCGTGGTGCCTCGGACGCTACGGGCTCGGCTGCTTCAGCTCTGCCACACACCAACAATGGCGGGGCACCCGGGCCAGAACCGTATGTACTTCGCGCTCCGTCGCGAGTACTACTGGCCCCATATCGCAGCAGATGTCGCAGCTACGGTGCGAGGGTGCCGATCCTGCGCGATGAACCTTGTTAAGTTGCGGAAACACCTCAACTGTTTGAAGTTGTTCCCAGCAACACGGACACTTGAGAGCCTCGCCATCGACATCTTGGGACCGCTACCCAAGACGAAGGCAGGGAAACGGTTCCTTCTCGTAATTACGGACCGTTTCACAAAGCTGACTCAAGTTGTGGCACTGCGGACCGTAACTGCGTACACGGTCGCCGTCGCGTTCTGCGACGCGTGGGTATTTAAATACGGAGTCCCACGCTCGCTACTGTCGGATAACGGACCGCAGTTTAACGCGAAGTTCTTCCACAGCACGTGCCGTGTCCTGGGAGTGAAGAACTTGTACACTTCGGCGTACCACCCCCAGACGAACGAGCAGGTCGAGCGATACAACCGGACAATCGCTTCAATGTTACGCAATTACGTCAGCGAACATCAGGACGACTGGTACGTGTACGTGGGGCCGCTTACGTACGCGTACAACTCCCACGTACATCGTACCACGCGTACGACGCCGTTCGGGCCCGTCCTCAGCCGACCACCGCCGGAGTGCTCTCTACGTAGAGCCGACGGTGACGCGTCCCCGTCCGATAGGGGCAACGCGAGCGCTGAGTTCCTCAAGACGTTGGACGACACGATCCATAAGGCGTACGGGAGCCTGCGTCGGACGCAGGCCCGGTACAAGCGCGACTTCGACAAGCGCGTGCGACGGATTAACACGCGCCTTGCACCGTGTAATTACGTGTACCTGAACCCCACCGATGGGGTAAGGACGTCCAACAAACTCGCGTCGCCCGCCGTGGGGCCATACCGGGTACTCGCCAACGACCGGCGAACCATCACGATCGATTGTGATGGTGTTACCGAGCGCGTCTCCGCAGACCGCTGCGTGTACGCGCCACTACCGACGGGCGCGCCACGGGCGAGCAAGACAACCCCAAGTGACCTTGCCGACAAGGTCACCGAGGGCATTCAGTATGCCGTGGAACGATTACTCCAGCATCGGGCCATGGAGGACGAAACTACGGAGTTCCTCATCAAGTGGGCGAATAACGACACGCCCACCTGGACCGCACGGACTCACGTCCCGGAGGACCCTAGCAATCCTACCGCAGGGCAGCCGGAGTACGTATTGAACAGTAGCGGTGCAGTCCATCCGCAGTACGTGTGTGTAGTGCAATGTGCCTGTCAGGCCGGAACCAGGGTCCAACGGTCCAGCGACAACACAACCAACAAACAACAACCAACAAGAGTTGCCGACGACACAGCCCTACGGAGTGTCCGATTCTCCCTTTCCTTTTAAGTGGGTTTGCGGCCCACAGTAGCTCAAGTCCCTGACAGAGGGGGGGCAAAAGGAAGAGGCCCGCCCCGGGACGGATGGTGGTAGAGTCTTGTAGAGGCAGTCGCTCGGCGAGTTCGGGGCGGTAATTAGAAAGCCGGGCCCGATGGGTCGTAAATCCAATGCTCACGAATCACCTGTTACACCTTAAACCCTTGATAAGGTCTTCGACGGGGGCGTCGCAACGCAGCCCGTCGGGAATTAGCAAACACTTAGCAGCGCTACACCTCCGTACTGCCCGATGGCAAAGTACCGACACCGGAACGGTTGCAACCTGTATCCGATGGAACCAACACTGTCCCGTATACACAACAGGACCTTCGAGGGAAACGTCGTTGCAACAGCCTCCGTCGATGAACGTAAACAAGTAGCAGGGTTACACCCACGTGTCGCCCGATGGCCAAGACACCTACACCGGTCCGGTCGCAACCAAAGCCGATGGCACCAACAACAAACAAAAGAACCAACACAAGAGCCCAATGACTCCATTCGTCACAATGCGGATCGCAATCAGGCACTGTGGAACCAAAACAAGATGAGGGAATAGAAATAGGGATGGAAATAGAAAAGGATAGCGGAAATAAAGGAAAAGGAAAGGGAACCCCCGAGCGCAAAGGATAACGTAATCTGTGGTAAAAGGGAGCGTCTTGGGAAAGACGGACTTCGACCAAGGCGATATTCAACTCCGGCAACTCGGGTTAGATTGGGAAATGAAGGGAAAAGGAAGGGGACTCCCGAGTGCTAAACGATGCCGTAGGCTTAGGTAAAAGGGGGCGTCTTGGGAAAGACGGACTTCGACCAAGGCGACATTCAACTCCTGCAACTCGGGTTACCTTTACTGACTTGGTGGTCAGAGGGCTAAGGTATATATCGCCCCGCCGGAGCCACTACAGTAGCTCTCGGCGCTAGATCCTAGATCTAATCTAATGTTAAATAACTAATATGCAACTAATTAAAATTAATAATTAAAATAGTAAAGTGAAATGATTTCCACTTTTGCTTGTCATACCCCATCATTTCCATTTCTTTTCACCCCCCTGTGCAGCCGCTTATTGCACTACAGTGTGTGGTGCATCTGTTGTGTAGCACTCCTAACAAGTGTACTCTACAGCGACACTGCGGACAACTAACTACAGTACTGCGCCTATACTCCATTCACATTCCAGCGCATTGCGGTGGCACTGCGAATGAGACAGGCATATGGTTCAGAATCGCATATTATGGATGCCCATTTGCATCATATAAAGCTGAGAGTGGTGGCGATTAGATGACAGCATGATGGATCCAACTAACTGCCAAGTGTCGGCTCTTTCGGTCATTTTAGAAGCTTTACAGCCGAGCTTTACAGCCGAGCTTCACGTCGAGCTTTACAGTGGGGGCCGCATGCCGTGACCTGCGCCTAATCTCGCTCGCCCTCTCCTCGCCCTCGCTCACGGCCCTGGCCCACCAAGCCCTTCTGCATCTGCCGTCGCTCTCCGCCGAAGCCTACCTCACGCCCTCTCCGCTGTCGGCCCCGCCCGCCCCGCTCGCGTCTACTTTCTTGATGCGATCAAAGTGCAGTTTACGCCATCGCAGCCACACGTATCCTTATCAAGAAACGCAAGGGCCCCCCGTTGCGGATCTATGAAGGCCGTTTGCCTTCTCCCTACCTCCGGTTTGCGATGTTCCACTACTCCGATTGAATGCATTACCACTGAGATGTCTTCGATGGTGACGCCGCGAAACACAGAATCGCCGGATGCAGGCTTGAATACCTGGTCATATTGGTTGATCACCAAACCACTTGCCCACTCAGACAGGACAAGATCCTTCGAAGTCGCGATTCCGTTCGCATGAAATGTATATCTCAGGAATTTGAGCGCCTTTCCATAGTAGACGTCCCGAGAGTTTTCTTCTCTGTCGAGAACTCCGCAGCAATATACCAGTCCGAGAGTAGCATGTCCCGACGATGCCTTCTCGCGTTTCGCGCCCCGATGACCTGGGATCCATCCCCAACCGGAATCTTCACGCGTCCGTAGCATATGATCTCCTCCTCAAGGACCGCAGCGATCGCATCTGCCTCGTCGAGACCCTCTGGCTTACAGATGTATACAGCAAGGAGCCGTTTTGTTCCCTTTCGGGCATGATAGGGGCTGCTTAACTTTTCCGCGTCCCGTGGGAATAACAACTCCAAGTCATTCATACCTTCGTCGTTGTGACCATCAGTATGGCCTCCTGTACTTCAATCTTCCCTTGAAGCGAAATGTGTTCCAAAATATATTTTCACTCGCTCTGTCATTTTCGCAGTCTCATTCATTGATTCTGCGGCAAGGATAGTTGCGTGTAGGAGGTGCGTGATAAATCCGATGAAGCGCTCCAACCAGAACTGACTGTAGTTCACGAGGAGACCGCATTGTTCCACCATCCATCCCAAGTGCATGACATCGTGAATTGTAGATTTACAAACCCCGACCCTTCTCGTATCCTGCCTGAAGTATAAAGACTCGAAACTGCGCACAAAATCGACACCGAGCCGTTTCATTCTGTCAACATCTTGTTGGGAGAGTATTGGCCTACGCGATAACTCGACAAGCTGAGATATCATATGCAGATTACGCAGTAATGGCGAGGGCAAAATGCCATCAAAAAGGACGGTTGCATAATTAGAAAGGAACTCGATGCACTCAGCCGCCTTCCACTTCTTGTAGTGTGCCGTGTCGCGAGGTACATCAGGGAAGACCGAACCGGAAGTTCCCTTTGGTATCGATCTGATCTCTCGATCTATCTGAGCCCATTGCGACGGACTTAGAATGAAACTGTCGTCATCCCGGCATGCATTCTTTAGATGAATGCATTCCCCCTTGAATATATCCATAATATCTTTGCAAAGATTCATCCAATGATGCATAATATCGAGTGGAAAAGAGGTGTGCGGGTACACAGAATGGATGGATAGGGGTACCGTCCCCCACTTTATCCCTGTCCTCTTCCGGATTCGTTCTCGATCGGCATCAGAAAGGGTTTCGTCCTCTAGAGCTGATAGAGTCTGCTCGACCATCCATGCAGTTCGGTAGACCGGGTTTTCTGGTTCCCAAAACACTCTCATCTCTGTTGACTCATCCGATCCTTCATTCGCAATTTTAAATCCTGTGGGATCTGAAGCTGACTGTTCAAGAACGCGACAACGAGTAGGATAGTACATGTGCCTGTGAAATGGACTCCAAACACCAGCAAGGACACAAAACCGACATGGGCATCTTCCATTGTGTCCCACTAACCCGGCTTGCTTGTTAACCGCAGGCTTATCACCTGTTTCGTGAATTACATGTACTCGCACCTTTCGCTCTATATCGTCGTAGAACTTGATTGAAGTTCCACCCATTCATTAATGGCGTTGATCTCCTCCGCTAATGGGGTGAACCATGTATCAGTGTGTTCCGGTTCTTTTGGCCCTTTCAAGAAGCCAAGAGGTATGATATTTTTCATGAGATACCGTTTGTTTGGCTGGAGGTTTTAGTTGAGTGCGGCAATCGGCCAACAATCGTAACTGCTATTATCGAATGTCTGAAAGCCATCTGTGCTCGGTGCAATGAAGATGTCATACCTGACGGCCTCCTGTCCTCCGCATTGCTCTACGATCTTTCGGTACACAGCACCATCGAAAAAGTCCTCGTAGAAGCGCTCGCTGGATGGAAGACTCTGGGAAACTTGGCGCTCGGAATCTTTTCTTGGTGGTAGGAAAATTGCTCTGTACCCGCGTTCTCATCTGCCGCCCATGCATGGATACGATTCAATAGAGATAGGTACTCAAACACGACGATGTCAGGGATACTGCCCTGTAAAACGCAAGAGAAGCAATCTAAATTAGGGTCTTCAATAGCTTCTGACACAGATTTAAGTAGCATGTGGCTGCGGCACGCGAGGTATTGGATCGGGAAGAAGTTTGTGTACTTCGCGAAGTTTCGACGTAATTGTGTTACTTTGAACGGAGCGTTAAGGCCGCCAAGAATTGCGTTTTGACCTTTGAGGGTAAAGCCCTCGTCGATAAACATGTAAATCCAGTGGCGATTAGTGCGGACCCAATTGTCGAAACGCTCTGCTGCAGCTGCCTGGAAACTGGCCCCTCTGACACCATTCACCACTGAACTTCCATACTCCTCGTCTTCATCAGCCAAACTTGACATGTTTCCAGAATACTCGGCAAGGCTTTGCGAACCCGGCTCCCCGACTGCTGTAACGACGCTGTTCTCCTGCGTGACGTATTGCAGACTTCCGTGATTATTTTGCTGCTCCGAAACTTCGGGGTCTTCCATGTTGGGTTGAAAATCTGCACACAACGCAGCACTGCATGGACTTCTCATTTCATCAACAGAGCAATCTTCCCCACCGGAGTCGGGATCGCAATCATTTGGTACCTCCCTGTCTGACGAATCAGGGCTCCTCACTGCATTTCTCCCATTGAAATTGTCATCACGTTCGTGGATATCATCATCCTGTTCATAAATATCGAGTTCACCCGCACCAGCCAGAGCGACAAAGTCCGTATCTCCGAGCAAAACATCATCAATGGAAGATATCATAGGTTCAGAGTGGCTCTCGACAATGAGGTTACTATGAGGAGGGAACGATGCATGTTTGTTTTGTTCGTTTCGATCGACGCCAAACCCGACTGATTTAAGTCTGACGTTGCGACACGTGCATTTCGCGGGTGCAAGAACTCTTGAATCTGCGTCTCTACATTTGATAGGGAATATCTTGGACCATTGGTTGGTTCTTGAAGGCCGTCTCGTTGTCGTCGCACATTTGCAAATCGGCGGTGTCTTATCGTCGTGCTTCGTGCAACAGGCCTGCCTACATGGCTGCATATGCAGCAATAACCGGCCAAACATAAGTACTTGTCTTCTTCAGGATTCATCAGGTTAGATTGGAAGTGTCAGATCGTAGGGCGAATTTGACATGGAGGAATCGTGAAAGGCTTGGTATTCGACACCTCAACAAACCTTGAACTTCGTACGGTGAGCCGTCACCTGTACAGGAGATTTAGTGTTCTTAGAAAGATTTTAGACATGTTGAAGTCAATACACATGTACACGAAGCGAAAGCCCGCATTCGTGAAGCGACAGTATGGAAACGTACTCGAGTTCTCCGTTCTGCATCGTCTTTCGCTTCGCCATTACGCGAGGACTCACCACATTCGGACATAATCGTACTTCAATACTTGTCATCGCCCTCAAACTTCATTCGGAGTCTTCGGTCTGATAATCATACTCCTCTTCTTACGAAAGTCTCCCACGTCGATCACTGCACCGCATCCTACTGAAGCCAATTTTCTGAAATCCCTCTCCGTCTTATTACCACTTTCTCTCACCTACGACCGACATCTCTACCATTGTCCATTTCGCCACTGCCTGAGCAGTAGCCATGGAACTCAATCTTGAGTTTCCCGAAATGCCGCTTGCTGCAGTGTTGCAACGGATATCAGAGCTGCGAACAAACCTGCGACCTACGGGTCTCTTTCCAAACGATCAAAACGTAACCCGCCCTCCTCCAATCCCAGAACACATTTCTAAACGGAAGAACACCAAAACGACAAGAGGAATCCATCAGTACCAAAGGGGAAGGACAAAAACTCCTACTTTAAAGTACTTCGCGAAGTAGGTACGTATGTCCGTGAACACAACGAAAATCACGCCAATAATCCTCACATGCAATACCGATGGTACGGTATAGATCTGGAAGACAAGCAACGGACCGAAACGCTCATGAGAATTGTGAACGATATGGCCCCTAGAGTTCTTGGTTGCCTGTACGGGAAGAAAACGTATCATATGCTGCGCAGGGAGAAGCCACATCACGTCGAGCTGCTGGTCTTGGAGGCGGCATTGGATGAGAGTTTTGATCCGCTTACGCAAGGCGTACACATATACCCAGCACGCAAGATAGTTAGTCTCAAGCTTTTCTCGAGGCGAAAGACAATTCTGGCGGTCGAGGAGCGCCGGAAGAAACGGAATCAACATATTGCGGTCCAACAACGGTAAGAATCGATCGCTGTAATGATCCAAGGGCAGTCTTCGAATGAATCACGAGCGAACCTACCTCAAAATGAAAGCTTCTCGACCCCATCAGGAGTGGTCGTACCGGATATTCCCTCGAATGTTATACCCAGTCCATTTATAACGGCTTCTGTGATGACAGCATCACGCCGTGCCTCTGTTTCGCCTCCGGGATCGGTTCGCTTTGAAGACCATCCAAAAAATATTCCAAACCGAGGAAAGAATGCCTCAGACAACCCACAGCATGCCGGCAAGCTTAAAAACGTACAGTCTACAAGATCAGCTTCCAAAATCTCGTACAGAGCGCCCATCCCATACCGTGACGGAAACAAGCTTGGTAGAAAGCTGTAGCCCTCGGAGGCATGCAAACGCGAAAGGTCGTAAGCAATCTTCAGATTCCGTGGCACACAGCATGCTGGGTCAGATTAACTTGGCACAGAGAGTCTCGAAAGTACGCAGAAAGGGTACTAACCTGCGATCGAAACAATCTACTGCTAAGCCACAATTCACCGCTTCTAATAGCATAAGGATGAACCCGCTTGCATGAAGTCCAGATAAACGTGTCAAAAATGCAAACAACAGAAGTCAGCGTCCTGGGAACCGTGAGATTACAAGTGATACAGTTGCAGATCGTTGCAAAGGCCAAAACGTACATGAAGGCGAGATTCAAGACGCTTTGGCGGATAGGGAGTTAGGTGGTGACGTTGTCCATGGAGTAATGGAACCTGTGTCAGTTGATAGGCAGAATACTACCGGGGAAAATGCAGGATCTTCTTCAAATACTCCCCTAGCCGCTCTTGGGAATAGGCCCGATCTGCTCGCCGAATTTCAAACATGGCTGCGGACATGGGATGAGGCCGTTGAACGAAGCGATAAAACTAAAAGGGTGAGAAAAACTGGCAAGAACAAGCCAAACACGTCCGCGAAACGTAAGCGTGTCATGTCAGACTCGTCGGATGAGTTTGATGATTCTAGCGCTGCGGACAATGACGTGTAAGTACGGTAGAAAATATTCTCTGTCCACGGTTTTAGACGATGTAATGGCATGTCACACTTCGAGAATCGGTTGAGAAGTGGGCACGCGTCTGTAAATGCATGAACGTGAGTGCTGAAACGCCCCTGTAGAGTGAACCCAAAGCCGGAAGAAACCGAAGCCGATTAAGAAGTTTGCAAACGATAAATCCAATGTATGTGGCACGCAGTCCTATTGCGTACAGCCTCGTGGTTACCCGAAGCAACTACACCGCGGAGGGGTAAACTTAACAAACGGGATAGAGATGCGTGTGCATCATCGTACCATACGGCGGTGTTCGCGAAAATTGAATTTCCGTGACTCGCTTTCAGGAATCTCAAACGCATTTGCATTTGCATGCACATGTCCGTCACAATTGCCATCATTGCAAATGTGGATGTAAACGCACACGCATGAAGGTGGCAACGCGTTGCTGAGATGATGCCGTTTGAGAGAAAAGCTCGAAGTGCAGCACGAAGTGCTGCAGGGGAAGCGATCGTTGATAGCTGCAATTCCCATGATAAGGCCGGGGAAAAAGGATAAGGATGTCGTGTGGGGTGCTGTTGGAAGAGCGGTTGTGGGTCTCGCTTGGAATAGCGAGGTAACTGTGTCTGGAAACTGTTGTTGGTGCTGGCACCAGCAGGAACAGTGCCGTCGGCGGGTGACGGAATTGAGAATCTCAATTGGAGATGTTGGCATTGCCAACTTGGCAAAGACTGTTGAGAATGCGATCACGTCATAGCCCATGAGAACAAGAGTTTCCAATGTCCTCTTCTCGTGCTCCGCGGCACGTTCACGTCCAAGTCGTGATACGTTACGAGTGCGAGGCCCGAGAGTCACACGCAAGCGGGCTTGAAAAGGTTGCTCGAAGTCGAAGACTTCAAACACCTGCTGAGGCACACGACGTCTGAATGTACTTCACCGTTGCTCAGGTGGCTTGCGGCTGATCGCATTCAGGCGGTAACAAAACGCACTTGAAATACGCGCAAAGGTCTTGTTAACACCTGCCTCAACAGTTCCTCAAACTCAGACAGTAGCAGGTTCCGGGGGTCGGACGGCAGAGACCGTGGGAATGTAGGTCGGGTCGGAGAGCAAAAATGGATCGCCGTAGGGGTCAAGCGGACGCCTTGGCGCTGTAGCGGGGGCGGGGGGTGGCGCGGGCGGGTCTGGCGGCGCGCGCCGAGCGCGCAGTGTAGCGCACCGCACAGCACGGGCGCGGGATCCCGCGGGGGCACGCCCACACACGTGTACGGCATGAGGCGCAGAAACGCGCATGACGTGGGCGCTGCGGCACATGCGCCGCCCGGAAACACCATCACTATGTTGAGCGCAGGCGCGTGCCTGTAATTTGGCGAAAGCCAACAGTCCAATGAAAAGGCTCCATGACCGCCACCATCGCGAGATGGTTGGCTGATGATGATTTAGGGTACGTACCATTCTAGAAATAACGATTAATCACTATCCTACCGACGACGGCGCAGCGGAGCGGCGCGCACCAGAGCCTTGCTCTGTGTGAGATATTTTTAGGGAAAAATTCCATTTTACTGTAGAGGGAGATTTTATTCTGTAGACCGAGATTTTATTTGAATTTTAGAGAAGCGCACGCGTACGGCCCGGCGGAATCCGGGCCGGACGCGTGGACGCTTCTGGAAGGAATTTCATAGAAATAAAAGAGAGAGGGTGACGGGCGCTGCGGGGAAAAAGGAGGGAAAGGAACACACACCACGGAACGGCACGCTCCCCAGAACCGCCTCCCCCATTTCACCGACAACATGGTACTCTTGTGGAGGGCCGACGCAGACACAAGTGCGGGCCCTAACCCTGTTACCTACGATGGGTCAAACGGGTCAGATGTTTCCAAGTTTCTGTTCGTATACGAGAACATCATTATGCGCGGCAAGCCTGACGAGGAGAAGGCAGGAGCTATCCTATGCCACCTTGAGGGTGCCGCGTTCGACTATTACTATGACACGTATAGTCATAATGGGAGTCTGACCGAGGCCGCCAGTAACTGGGACGGTGTGAAGAGCGCCCTGTCTGACCTTTTTACGGAGACACCGAGGCCAGAAGAAAACATCCAGAAGGCTATGAGTTGCCGACTGGATCGTAAGAACTTGCTTACTTCTATGGATGAAATGGACAAGCTCTACAGAAGGGCTGGTTTCAACGACGAGGCAAAGTACGGCTTGCTTCGCAATGCCGTAATGGCACATTTGGATGTTGCTCAGTTCGCGATCTATCGTTCTCCGACGACGTACGAAGAACTAATGAAGACCGTGAAGGACTTTTCTGCAGGCCGTGACGCCTTCAAGGCGGCGAAAACGGCTGCGCAGTCCGTTGAACCTGTGACTCCCAAGCGCGTACTGGTGCGTTCTGATGTGGATCCTCGACAGGAAAAACTGGAGAACAAGATAGACGCCATCACCAACCAGCTGGCGGAACTGTCACTGATGATGAAGAAACGACAGACACCAGGGGACAGTGATACGAGTTGGACATGTTCTTATTGCAAGGAACGAGGGCATTCAGCGACTCGTTGTCGTTCCAACCCACACCGTGATACTTGTTGCCCAACGTGTGGGAAGATTGGACACACGACGGAGACTTGCTGGTCCCGCTTTGCTAGAAAGAATGTGGCCCATGCACGTCCTCAAGGTAACGCTGGCGCAGGAAGCGCTTATGGCCTCAAAGCAGGCGGTTCTGCCAACGACGCCGGTGACAAGGCCACCAGAGACTCAAAGCAGGTCACGGTCATAACTGAGACCACCAAGGGAGAATTGGTGGCAGCTACGAAACGCAACGCCGAAGGAGAGGCCTTGCCGAGGCAGTCGAAGAACCGTGAAGAAGTGTCGATCCCGAGGCTGCTGAATCCCACTCCAGTAGCTCCTAGGGGAACTCCCCCCTGGAACGAGCCGCTGAGAGTGCCGAGGGTGAAGCCTGCACGCCAGAAGAAGAAGAATGTTTCAAAGAAGGCGGCACTCCAGGAGCACGTCGGCAAGTACAACGTCGTGTCAGAGCTGGCGAATGCGCCGTCTGGTCTAACATTTGGACAACTTGTCCGTGGAGACGCTGAAGGAGCAAGGAAGGAGATGAAGCGCCTTCTATCCAGAAGATTAGGGCGTTCTCGCGGGTTTGCGGGCCACACGGATGTCTTCCCGAGGCGTCTTCGGGTAGTTACTGTTCAAGTTTATGGAACTGATGCTCAAGCACTACTGGATTCGGGTGCGGTGCCGAACATCATGTCGCCGCACCTCATGAAGAGACTTTCTCTGACGCCAGAGAGTACGAAGAAACACATCACTGTGGCAGATGGGAAGAGCTCCCCTTGTGTTGGATCACTGCGCCAAGTCCCCGTCTCGTTTGGGGGACTGGTGAGCATGATGGACTTCCTTGTCGTTACGGGAACACCATACGACGTCATCGTGGGGATGCCGACGTTAGAGGAGCTCCAAACGTGCATTGACTTGGGGCAACAGCATGTCCAAGTAACTGTGGGTGATGAGACGATTCGACTAAGTCTTGCACTGCGGAGGCAAAGTACTAGGAACAACAATACTTGTAGTATTCCGAAACATTAAAGTAATATCGTGTCATGATATATGTAATGTTTTTGGACGATACGTTTTTGGGATACCAGAATAGTATTGTCCGGACAACAATACATCAGCATTCCAGGAATGATAATAAAACGTCCGTGTACGATGAAAACATCAGAATTCGGGTACCACTTGCATCAGCCGTGAACAATAGATATAATGTCATTGTAAACATTAAAACATCAACAATGGACGTTACTTATAATGTGTTATTGAAACACTATACGTAGCGTATGTGAACATTATAGGCACTGTCTGTGGAAACGATAAATGAATCATTTCAGCACACTATATATAATAATATTAGATGGCACTAAATGCAACGTTCAGAAACGTTAAATATAATGTTTCTTGAAACACTTTAAACATTGTCCAACGACAATATAAAATATTCATTAATTGTATTATTACTTATATCGTACAGAAACGTGAAATATAACGTTTGAATAAACACTGGTAATGTTGTCCAACGACAATATATATTAGTAATATTTTGAATTATTACTTTCATCGTTCTGTGCACGTTACATGTAATATGTCGGAATAGCAATAAACGTATCGTTCGTGAACACTATAATCGTGGTTTTCAGAAGTAATACTTATATTGGTTTTGGATGGTAGTTGATACTTGTTCTGAGACGACAATATAATGTTGCTGGACGACATTTGTAGTGTTTAGGAATTGGTAATGTAATGTTTTGGGGACTACATTTGCAATGGTTGTAAAGCACTAAATTAAATGTAAGGAATGATAACGGAATCGCTGCCTGACGACACTGTTGATGGATGTGAAAACAAGCGTTTCATAGGCCAGTACCTACATGTATTATCAATATTGATGCAGCTGCAACAGACACAACAGTTGTGTCTGTCGATGATCGTCTTCGTCATGCCTGAGGATGTTTTTCATCGACATGGCTGCGGATAGTCGTCTTCGTCCTGCCGCAGATGGCGGTTTTTGGGGGGTAGAGCCTGTTAGCTGTGCCCCTGAAATTCGCAGCACTTTCAGGTTGTTGACTTTTGCCGGCGGTTGGTCCCTCTGTTTCGTGGCACTAGGAGGATCATATCACGTGCGGGATAGTTGTGAAGTTTCGTTAGTATCTCACTGTGAATCGTGTCGCCTGCGGTGATGGTAACTCACTGTGGATCGTGTCGCCTGCGGTGATGGTAGCTCACTGTGGATCGTGTTGCCTGCTGTGATGGAAGCTCAATGTTGATAGCACATTGCGGATCTCATCCACTGGGAGGGTGGCGGCACTACGGCGTTGGTATCACGCTGCTCATGGATGTTTTGGGCTTAAGGTCAGCTCAAAGGATGAGTGCAACGTACTTATAGGGATTCGTGAATACATTTGGAGCTCGAATGTATCCTCAAGCGCTATAAACGTGAGCCGGTTGTGACCTAAATTGGGTTCTTACGACGAAACGGATGATGCTGCACCAATAAAACGTCATTTCCGTTTTGTCCATGGGATGAACACGTAAAGCACAGCACAGGTGTACAGCAACTCGAGTTGGAAGCCAATGACCTGCAAAATATGTTTACAGAATTTCAGTCAGCCAATTAGCAGGTGTGATTCACGCATGTAATCCAGGCTGATATCAGACTGTTGACAGTCTGGTATCAGCCTGGATTACATTCACATTCATGAAATACGAGTCTGGTATGAGGTGGCTCCAATTGCACTCTCATCCGATGTCTTCCTCGCTTCTAACAGCTAATGAAGAAAAGAATTCGGAAGCGACGGAACATGTTCCAGCTCGGGAGTCGGGGAAGAAGGGGTCGCATTGCGTACGACGATCGGTGGGGAGAACATCATGAGGAGACATTTCATCTGGCAGATACATCCGCTCCCTCAACACACAGTGCTGATGGAACGACACAAAACTGTACGGGTGCCGAGAAAGGTTGCGATGAAATCCGAGGAGCGGGTGCAGCGGAAACAAAAGAAGAAGAAATGGCAGAGGCGGCGGATAGAGATCATAAAGATGTGTGTTTTGAGACTATAGAGGGGTTCAGAACCCCTATGGTCCACGAAATGCAGTTCGCAGATGAAATTCCAGTCGCGGAGATGCATGAAACGAATGGGCAAGACATGGGTGGCATGGTAGATATGGTACTTGAACACGTGAGGGGTACGACAAATGAACTGGTGGTCGGGCTCAGTGCACAGGACGAGGAAGATGAAATGCATCATGATATAGGACTGCAGTTGGATGTTGCGGAGATCCGTCGTGGATGGAAGAAGCTTAGCGTGTGGCAAAATATAATGGCTGTTTTACTTGTGTCCGGGACCGTTCGGTACTCTAAGTCTGGTTATAACATCTTTCGGAGCTGTTTCAACCACCTTCTAAAGAAATACGAGCCAGGGGGGAAATTGTTTCCTGACTACTCTACGGTTTATCGGACTCTGTCCCCTTTGCTTAGAGAGTGGGGTTTTGTGATGAGCATGGAATGCGAGGCGATTTTAGATACTTCGAAATCGGGCTCCAGACAGACTCTTCAGTCACTGCAGGGAGTTGGGCCAGTTTCAAGCCGTTTCAAAGTCATATTGCCATCATCTTGGTCTTTGATGGACTTGGCGTGCCGCGAGACATGGAATGTACTGAAAGGCGCTGCGAAAGACTCCATCTCTCCTAGCTCGGGAGCTCTGTTCTCCACTATCGAAAGCGTTCCCATGGTTCGAAATAGAGATCTCATTCTGGACATCGCTCGTAACGTCCTTCCCAGCACCGGCGACGAAACCGCGCCCTCCTGCCCATTGCTCACTACGTACAGGGGAGATGGAGGAGTGGTCACCTTGCACTTGCGGAAGGAACCGCCATTTCCGCATGAAGTATTGTGCACTCTGGATATGTGTAGCGGAGCAGATCCAAGATGTTTCAAATTGACGTTCAGGGTTGTCACAACCTCTCTCGTAGTGTCATGGAGAGACGGACCACCCCTGACCGAAGCGTCGAGGTCGGAGTTACGTTACGGAACATGGAAGGGATTTCGGCGGCCAACAACGGACCTGTGGCGCGCTGGTGACATTAGCACAGTTCTACATATCAGTGCTGAGCTGGATTATGTCATGGTACTAATTCAGCATCACAACAGATCAACACAGGGAGGGCAGCAAATTGAGCTTGTGTGCATACCCTTCGCTTGCGAGGTTGGAGACGATGGAGCTGATCATCCTTTACGCATCTCATTTCATACAGCTTCGAAGGTTTCCGTGGTGGACGTCATGGTGGCCGGCAACCAGCCATCTCTTTCATTTCAACACTCCCGACCCCCAATTTCACCGTCATATGGTAAGCTTAAAGACGGAAGGAAATACTTTGTTGACCATATCCTACTATATTCAGATGGATTTTCCCCGTTCCGATTTAAAGCGGGTTCAGCGGGGGGTGTCTATTGTCTCTCCCTAAACTATCCTCCGGAATGTAGAAGTAGTAGAGAGCGAGTACGTATTCTTGCCCTGACTGAACCTGGAGTGTCAACGAAGGAAGGTCTGAAGCAAGTAGTAGCGGACCTCGTCAAATCATCAACAGAGGGTATACCTGCCAGAAGTGCCGATGGGGAGGATTTGCTGCTGTTTACCGATGTGGTTGGTATCGTGAGCGACTACCACGAGGTTGGGCATGTCCTGGATGTGGTGGGAGTGAATGGCACAGCACCATGCAACCTCTGCTCGTTCATGCGATTTAAAGGGCCTAAAGGACTCGCATCGCGATATGCATACACCACGGATATTCACAGCGCAGACGCATGTTTCGCGAGAAATGCAGAAAGAACGAAGGCCTTACGAGCCTCTGGTATCTCGGATGTAGAGCTGAACGCATTGGGCCTGAACGGAAATGACGATGCAGCAAGGAAAGCAAGTCCTTTTGTTTCTTTTTCTCAGGATTTGAAGAACGCGTTGAAAAAACCACGATACCGCTGACCGAACACAACGTCCCAGTCGCAAACCCTAGGTTTGACCCGTATCGCTCAATGCTTGTTGCCCCCGACCATCTCCTGGCTGGTAACGCAATTAATATTTTAACCCTTGCCTTTAAGTCCCTTCCTACCGCGACTAGAAGAAAGCAGGTAGACGGGTTAATCTGTTCCTTGTTGCGAACAAACCGCCTGGTAACTGAGACACGCATCTACAATTTCAGTACAAATAGTATGTACACGGCAAGCATATCGGCAACGTTTTCGATATTATTGATTGCTTCTCCTGTATTCAAAGAGATTGTTGATAACCTATCCTGCCCTCAAGAAATATCTAATGTATCCAAACAAGCACTGTGTTCAATTGTACAGAACCTCAGTTTGTTTAGCAAACTTGTCAGCAAGACATACTGGTATCCTAAGCTGCATGTGGATGGATTGGAGCAGGTGAAAAGGTACAATCGTGAAGATGGCACGGCGCATATGGCAGACTTGGAACGCCATTGCAAGATGTACATACGAAACTGCAATGACCTTTGTCGAAGCAGTACTATGGCGGGGAAAGAGCTGGACAAGCCGAATATCCATCGGCTTCTAGAGCTTTATATGCATTCTATCCCTGCAATGGGTCACGTGCAGCACTTCGCCGAACTTGTTTTCGAATGCGCTCACCAGCCCCTTAAGCAGGCCATGGCAGATTCCAACGGTCATGACGCCCATATACAGGGAATGGATCACATTATTAATAACGATTGGAAAAAACGGCTTTCATCTGCTCTTTATTCTGTAGACGGCAGTTGTGAAATGGAAGGCAAGGCAATCTCTTCAGTGGTCAATCTCATTTGCGGACGAAGAAGAGACGTACATAACTATGTAACGAAAACGAACGGTGAGGCAGAGAAGGCTTTGAGTATTATTAGAAATGGGTTGTTGAAGCACGTACTCGGAGCTCCATCTACTACTATTAACAACAACCCGAGAAGGGCGGAATGGGTCCTAAGTGAACGTACGGTAGATGCTGAAGGTTCATTCCATGCGACTATGACTTGTATTGCTGCCGACTTCATTGTAGAAGCGGGTCCCAATGACCCCAAATTCTTCGAAAAGGCATGTCGAATGAAAAAATCCCTGTACGGGTTTGGAGTTGTTACATCGCATTCAAGACCGCACGACATGCTCTCGAAAGGCTCTGCAGTTCAAGCACTCGTGTTCGATGACGAACCGCAAATTGTACCTACACCTGCGGAAGATGAAAGAATTGCTTACATTGATGAGCTGCACGTAGCTTACTTTGCAATCGAAACATTTATGAAAATGCAGGATGCATATCAAGAGACACCTTTCGCTGTTGTCAAGAAATGCCAGTTCACTTCCGGATTTATTTATGTTGACGTCCACAAGCCATTTCAATTCTTGAAGCTCACGGACTCTGTCAGAAGAGTTGGACTAGTTCACGCCTGTCACAGTGACCGTACCACACAATGTCTTAAACCCGAAGAGAATAATTTGAGTTGCACTGCCTCGATCATGGAGGGGAATATTTTCTACTGCTTATCCAGGCACGACGGTTACCCTCCTCGAATGGCTTAGTTCTCCGCATGTGTTCCCTGACTTATCGCTGCGTTGAAAATCGGAGCGGCCGTAGTTCCGGATGAGCAAGGAGTCGCCAGTGATGACCATCGCGAGATTGCAAAGCGACTAGTCGAAGCGCAGGCGCTTGAGAGACTGGAGAGCGTTGTCGAAGAGGAAGAAGCAGAACCGGCGGACAACGCTAATCCCCAATTACCCGAAGGCAATGAAGTCACCCGGAGATTGGGGGGTGGAACAGAATGAAAAGCTGCTCGGAACAGAAGAAAAAAAGCGGAGAAGGAAGCAGAGTCGCAGCTCCGTGTTGAGGCGGAGCAGGCCAGCATCGCTACATGCGCACCGAAGATGCGTACAACGCACACACCAGTAATTCGCACAAACACGCTTGCACGCGGCAGCCCGACTTCCTTAACACCGAGCTCGGTGTAGCTCTTCAGCGCGACGAGCCGCAAGCGATAGGGAGTTTTCCAAGGAGCCACTTGTGATCATTCGCGCGCCGCACGGCCCGTGCGACGTGCGGCACGGGCAGATGACGAGGGCCCAATTAAAAATAGATGAATGAAGTCATTGTAGAGACAGCCAATTAAAACACGTAGCACACATAAGTTCCACTCTCCGATGTCGTTCGACATTTCCGATCTCCCGACACAATATCGCACTACCGCTCGTAACCTGCACCCATCTGCAACATTATCTGGCCTCCATGACTCCCACTCACTGCGCCTCCCACGGCTGAATTCTACATCTGAGCGGGAGAGGAAATCCTCTCGATCGTTTCATGCAGGATGGCGACCAACAAACCCCACACAGGCTCGCTCACGGCTGGGAGCTTGGCAGCAATTACTCACCATGTATCGAATGTGTTTTCTTCTTCTCGGTTTCTTCACGCTATACTACTTCATATTTGCCAAACATCACTACCACGACAGCGAGATGCGTGCTATTCACGCCGATGTCGAAAAGCTTCTCCGTGAAACCAGCAATTCCATCCTCAGTGATAACCTCGTAGAAGCGGTACTTCCTGACAGGTTTAACGAGACACTCAATCATAATCTCAGTACGCACAGATTTCAAACGAACACGCTCTTCTCCAGAGTTGTCTTCAGAATCCGTCCCATCGTTTCCAACCTTCATTGATCTGTAGACATCCCAGTCCGCATCGTCCACCCCAAACGTGTCCTCCTCCACATTTTTCTTCCCACGCCCTCTCCCTCGTCCCCTCCCCTGGCCCCTCCTTCTTCCCTTCCCACTTCCTCTCTCGCGCCCCTTTGAGTTCCCTCGCCCTGGGTCTTCGTCGAAACCTGCATTGCTTCCTGCTTGTTGTGCCAACAACCTCATTCGTTCCCTTGCAGCCTGCCACCGCCGATCCCACCTCGCTTCGCGCGCGGCGTCCTTTCGATTTAAACGCTCAGCTAGCTCATCTCGCTCCGTTCGCAGTTCGGTCAGATACTCTTGTGGCCTCTCCATGCCAATCTTCTCTATATCCTCAGCCTTCCTCTACGCTTCCGCCTTCGCCGCGAGCTTGACCCTTTCCCCCGTAACCGTGCTTCCGTAGCCCCGCAAAGCGCGCGCTCGTGCCGCTTTTGCTTGAGTTACGGCGCGCTCAGCTCTGACATCGACAGAAGCTCGTCTGCTCGTACGCGCTTCCACCACGCCACCTCCGCTGCCCTTGCCTTTCCCGCGCTCAATTTGGCACGTTCGTCATCCACGAGCAGCTGCCGCTTGTCGATCTCTTGGTTCAGCGCTGTCGACGATTCCCACTGTCCGACGCACATGGAAATGTAGTACTTGTCCTCATCTATATCCCTCATATCTTCAATACACAACCTCCTCCAGTGTATACGATGTATCCACTGGCTCTGCCTCTGTCCCCGACACATCCTTATACCTTCCGCCGGCTCTTGACATCTTCCACCGTGTCCACCGGCTCTGCCTCTGTCCCCGACACATCCTTATCCCTTCCGCCGGCTCTTGAATTCTTTTTATCCTGCATTAACTTCTTCAACCTCCTCCCATTATCAATTCTCGCCTGCTCCTCCGCGCTCGTCGCCGGCTCATCACTCGCCTCCCCAGTTTCCACCTTGACTGTCTTTGACACTTCGTCAAAGTTATCTGGTTCCTCTCTAATTTTCTTCCACTCGGCATCATAGCATGGCGCATGCGGGCGACATACGGTGGGGTTTGTAAGATTGGCATGGAGGAGCCTGAGAAGGCGGCCACAATGTGGACGACCCGAGATCGAAGATGAAGTCTTGCGAGTTGAGATGAGAGGGCGGGGCGCGGGGCGCGGTAGGCAGAGGGGACGTTGAAGGGGGGTGGAGGAGGGTCGATCAGATACACATCAGGGGGTGGGCGGATGACCTCTTTTTGCTCGACCATGGCGGGGGATGTGCGTGGTATTTGGGGTAAGTCGGCAGGGTTGCGCACCACTTCGGAATCTGGTTGCCGAGAGAAAGGACGGGACGAAGCCCCGTTTGTCCTTTGGTGACTTCGGGAAACAAAACTTGGGGGTCTTGCCTGCCACGTGTAAAAAAAGACGAGCGTGCTTTTTCATGACGAATTCATAGTGACAGGAAGCCTTTCCCAAGGCTCAGACTACTGTACCGAAATGCAGTCTCTGGTACCTGGGATACTAATTGAGGTCCTCTGGGACATCGAATTAACCAAAGGGGAAGGACGAAGGCGAGGTGAGAGAACGCTTGCATCCGTCTGGTGGCGGGCAGAGTTAGTAACTAAGGAAGTGGTCGAGGGAAGAGTGAAAGGGAAACTGAAATACGTGGCAAGGGAGGGGTTCGATGAACAACAAGCGATGGTGTGGATTCTTCCTGATTATATTCGCTTGGTGGAAGATGACGCCACTCAGTTGCAGTGGCGTTATTATGAGTGCTCAGGACAGGTGAGCTATGAAACAGACGGAGAAAATTTTATTCGCCAGAGCGAAAATGGAGTTGGTGATGGGGAGGCGGTACAAAATTTGCGAATGTATAGCGTGGAGGGGAAAGTGGCTACGCTTTTATCTCGAGTTGAAGAAATCGAGCGCATGGTTGTTGGCCAGTTTCAATTCTTTTCTCGGATCGGGTCTGGATCAACGGCAGAACGGCAATGTGCACGTCTCCTAAATACTTTGAGACAGAAAACATTGGTACTCATCCAAAAGCCGGTACCAAACTTCAAACCGCGACAAGGGGATACGGAGCAGGACACACACTACGAAGAGAGCTCTACGGGAAGCATTCGTTCAGTGGTAGACTGCACCTTGGAAGAGTATGAGAACTTGGCCCGCGCTGTTCATTCGTTGTCCGATTCTGCCCAGTTCAAGCCCTCGTTCCAGGAAACCCAGTCTCTCGCAGCGTGCACCGAGCTCGCAGAGATAATTTTCCCATCATGCAAAGATTTGTGCACAGTTATTGGCATAAACTCTGTCGCGGACATGAGAAATATTGTGCGACGGAGGAAAGGAGGAGGAAAAGAAGGAACCGTGCATGAAGCAATTCGCATTATGGGGCTGTATGTCGCAGATGAGACCGATGAGAATTCGGCGGCGGCACTGCTGGTGGGAACATGTATGCCATACGTTCGTCGCAAGGCGACGGCCGATGCCCTTGTCCGAAAGAGCCGAGATTTCGATTTTCGAAGTATGTCGTACACTCACCCTCTCTCATGTTCATCACTTCAAGCAGTTGACCTTGTAAGCAAGGTTTTCGCGGCAAGGCTTTCAGCCACACCGGGCGAGGTGTCGGAGGACGAGGCTGTAAAGACTGTTTTCTCGGAGTTGAAAACGTTCTCTTTCCGGTGGCGTCCGATGGTTCCCCCGAACAGTCGATTCTGGAGTACAGCTACATCCGTTTCTGAACACGTTTGCGGGTCTCTCGAAGTTGAGCTCCCCTACTTCATTATTAGAGGCTTTCAGGCCGTGTCCGAAGTCAGCTATTTGGTTACAGATGAGTACTTGACGCACGTATTTTGTACAAAGGGTCAACCACACATGAGCACCTAGTCACGTATGGCGCTATATCTAAGCCGCGCCTCAGAAAGCGCACCTAGGTGGCGCGCTTTCTGAGGTGCGGCTTAGATATTGGCCTGGAGATTCAGAAGGTCACCGGGAAGAAGCTCGTCGACTTTGAGCCGGCGCTCGAAGGGAACCAGGAGCTGGAACAGCTGAGAGAGGAGGTCGAAGAGTTTGCGTCCAAGTTTAGTATGCCGGGCGTTGATCCCGAGGCCGCGTAGAGCGGGGGTGGTGTGCGGTTTTTAAAGTTGCCACTCGTTGCTCGCCCTGGCTCGAGTTGGATTCAGTTTTGGTGGTAAATGTGTGAATTTGCTCCGCGGCTATTGAGCTTAAGCTGTTTTTCGTCGTGGCTAGTACTGCACGGTAGGGGGTTTGTACCAACAAGCCAATGTTTGATTTTGAGCGGGAGGTCGCGCAGGTGTGTAGGGACGAGTTCGTTGGTCTCTCTACAAACTTGGGTGGAGGCGAGACTCTTGTAGTAACGTAGACTTAGTACGAGGCCACACTCAAAACATGCAACCTGAGGGTTGGAATCGCCTCGAGCCCGCTGTCGAAATGAAACGATTTATTTAGAGACGCCTCGGTGTCCCAAGTACTAAGCCCATTTGGACTATTACTGTTGTGGCAAGGGAGTACGTCTACATGCTACAATGCAATCACTGTGAACACGCTGTCATTGGTTTTCAAAGCCAAAGAGTGGTTGCTGGGCACTAAGAATTTTATTATTATGATTGATCACATGGCAGTGGAGATACTGTATCACGTAAGATAAGTTGCCTCGCACGACAGCACAAACAAAGTTATGGATGAGCACACCAACAAGACGAGCACGACGGCCTGTGCGTCCGTCTGAAAGATGCCTTGCGCCAAGCCAATTCACTCAAGACACTGCCCGCAATGACGCACGCTCCGCGAACCATTCTCAACCGCGAGCTTCGCGCCGCCGCCATCCTCAGCATCCCCAAATGCATCTTCCTCATAATATTTCTGGCCCTCCTCCTGGAGTATGGCGGCCATCGCTACGCCCATCTCTCCGTCAATCCCTTCTGCAAAATCCCCCCTTCTCACACCCCCGCCGCGAGGCCCCCTGTCACTGTGCTACTACACATCTCCGATCTGCACGTCAACGACATAGACGACGGCTCCGCCAAGCGCAACTTGCGCCGCTTCCAGAACGACATCCTCCCGCGCTGGGCGCCTTTAGCCAGCGCCGTGCTCGTCTCTGGCGATCTCGTCAACGCCGTCGCCTCGCGTCCTTATCCATTCGGTGGCCGCAGCGCGCAGCTCGCCACCGAATGGGGATGGCTGAAGGAGTACGCCGCCCAGGTGAACAAGTCCGTGCCCTGGCTGACCGTCCACGGGAATCACGACACGTTTGGTACCTCTGTGCAGCAAAACCCGTACGTGGATACATGCGCTGCCACGAACGAACCAGTCCAGATGACTAGGTTCAGGGGGAACCGCGAGGCTGCTGATGTGTTTGCGCTTGATTGCACGCTAGAGAAACCGCTTCACCGCCCGCTCAACTTTTTCGGTGATGGGCGACGCGCGGCCGCGGCCCTGAATGAAGCGCTCTCTGAGGTGAATTCGAATGGGGATGCGGGGATGGCTCCGGGGGTTGGGCACTTCCCAACGGCGGTAATGGCGGGAGGGAGAGGTGTCAACCTGAGCAGCAATTCAAGAATAGATGCGTAGTTCTTCATGACTTTGCCTTCTCTGACAGATGTATCAAACTGGGTCTTGGTGCGGTCATGCAAGGCTGCATAGAAGTCGCGCTCTTCTGGAGAGGGTATCAAGCTACTCGAGCGCGTCTTCACCGGCTCGTGGCTCGGCGCCCTGCGAGGCGCCATGTCTAGCCCCGGGAGAGGCCTGGAACCGGTCAACCACACCCTCGATCTCATCGAGACCTGCCTCGGCGACTTTGAGGGCTCCTTCTTTTACCCGAGCCCAGAGCCCTCGTTCGTCGACATCTCTGTAAGTCTTCATCACCTTTGTCCTCGCTTTTTTTGCTTCTCCAAACAATGCCCGCCTGATCCTAACACCCCTTCCTCCCCAGCCACGATCTTCGAGCGCGCGCGCTCCTCTCTCAAGTTCTGGCGCAACCTGGAGCTAGCCGACGGCCGCCCGAACCTACGCCGCTGGTTTGCCGCGCGGGACGCCTGGGAGCTCGCCACGTACCTGCAGAGCGACGACTGAACCCACATCGGCGCCCTGCCGCCGCAGATCGGTCCGGTGTCCTTCCTGCGCACGCGGAGCCCGGTGTCGCTGGCCGTCGAGACGGCCCGCAGCAAGCACGTGCTCAACGATGGCCATGAGGGCGCCCAACACCGTAAGCAGGCCGCCAACGCCATCTGCCGCAACCACGCCGCTGTCACGAAGGACGCCATGCGCGGCGTCAAGGGATGCCCGGACGAGTTTCATAGCGTCACGGACTTTGCTTTCAGGGTGCTTAGCGAGGTCGTGTTGGACCCGTCTAAGCTGGAGGGGGCGGAGATCCGGGTTAGGGAGACTGCTAAGACCGAAGAATGGGTCATGCTTGGACATGCTCTTCGGTTTGAACGAGTGAGATGCTGCTCGGAAAAAGTTGGGGGATACATGGTGGTGCAATTCGTTCATTCATTGGGTGACTATGGAGGTAGGATAAACTATATCGGTTCCGCCCTGTTCACTCTTGCCGACATGAGCAGCCGAAATGATTTTTTCGAATGCTGATCGCACCCCTCATGCGATTTTCCCGAGTGATGTCCTCCACTAGAACGAGCTCCGACTTTTTCACCTGCTCTAATACTGCAGCTTCTGATAGTGAAGGCGTGCGATTGTTGGCATGCAGCTTAGCGCGTACTGCTGAACCCGTCTTGACACTGGTCGTGCAAATCCGAACTTTACGTAACCTATCAGGGCAGAAATGTTAGTCTAGCATTCCCGCCATATCATCATCGTCACTGTCGAAATCATCTTCCAAATCTTCTGTTTGATGTCTCCACTCATTGGTGCCGCTTAGCACAGCGCTTTCGCTGCTGTCAATGTCTTGCGGTGCAGAAATGTTTAATCTGGCGAATGTCTCTTTGGAGATTTTCAACACCCCACTGATAACCTTCTCTTTCTCCGATCTACCCGGTAGCATCTCTCGCAGCGTGATTTCGGGTATCAAAGATTGGCTCCTCTCACTTGTCACGTCACCACTGACAGCTGTTGCCTCATCATGCGTTGCCGTTGTACTTGAAGGATTGTAGTTCGCCCGAACAGAGAACAATTGCCTCAGAAACCGAGCAATCCGATAGATTGTGCGAAGCATTGACGCATGTGATCCAAGAGTCATTTCCTCACCACAATGGCAATAGGCGCAGACGAAGCGCAGAGCAATTCGCAAGATGTTAATGTTGCGCTTGATCTCTGTGACACGGTTTTCGCCGTTCGAACCACCAGTGACGGTGACCTGATAAGTCGCCTGTATCACCAGGTCTTTGCTTTCCGATATAAGAGCAGCCAGAAGCTTCCGATTGGTGACGGATGTGTGTGTATCCCACCCTACAGTAGTGTCAGGGATCTCGGAAGCGGGGACGGATTCGGCATCACTGTGCAAAACTCGAAAGGTGGGTGACGAGTGAGAGCGATGGAAAGAGTCATATTCACTCCAGTTAACCAGTAGAAAGAGGCCGCTCTCGAACATTTTGACCTTTGAGCGATCCCGAGAGATTCTCAAACAGTCGTTAATAATAGTGACGATCCTCTTGCATATGAACAGATGTTTGCGCCTAGTCGGGCAGGAGGGATCCGGAGGTAACTCGGCCTTCACGCACTCGTGATGCATTCGCGCGGTGTGCAGCGTTTGCTTGTCCAAAACACCTGGTTGCAGCCAAGAAGGCTTCGTAGAAACAGAAACATCAATTCCATTGCGGTCAGCATCCCTATCAATAAAGGCTTTGGTTGTTGTAAATTCTGCCGCATATGCTCGTATACTTTCGTCGGAGAGATTTCTTGCGTTCATCACCGCACGTTTGGCTGTACTGAAGCGAAAACTTGCATGCTTTTTGCCCAGTCCGTGTTTGAATTCTGAACGAGATTTGTTATGTTTGAGCCCGAACAAGAGGACGCTGACGACACGCGATGTCATCCGGGGGTCATCCTGGTTATTGTGATAGACATCCATAAACGAAGATAGAGTCTGTGCAAGCGATCTTGACACGGTATCCGCGTTCACTGCCGCATTGATTTCGATAATAACTGTGGGGTTGTCTTTGAGAACGTCCTTTTCCAGGTTCTTAGTTGCACCTTTCCGAGACCCTCCCTGCACCCTTGATCGAGATGGTATTCGCGAACTACCTGCAGAGCTTTGAAGAATGAGGAGTTTGATGTCCTCTAAACTGGACGCCGTATTGGCATTGCTTTTCACTAGGTCCGATAATGTGGCATTGCAGCTGGCCAGCTCTTCTGCCAACCTCTTGTGCATTGCCACTATGGATCGCTGCAACTCAGTGCTCTCAAGCGCGGATGAATTCGATCGGGGTGCGTGCAAGGTAGGGCTCGAACGTGCGGCAGGCTGTAACTCGGTGCTCTCAAGCGCAGATGAATTCGACAGGGGTACCCGCGCAGTAGGGTTCGAACGTGTGGCCTCAGTCTGAGAGGGTCTTAGTCTTCGACGCTTCTCGGCGCTTCCAATTCCGGCCTGTAATGGCAATGGACGCCTCTTATGCGCGGACACTGTACGTCGCAGACCCATGTTTCCTTGTGCTTCTTTTTGGGGGCTGGATGATGGCGAAGCTATGACTTGGAATGAAGGTCCCACAGAATCTGTCCGAAATCGCAAACGGGAAGATCTCCGCCGTGTCTTATCTGCACCCGAAGACGCTGGTGTGTGTGATTGAAGGGAAGAAGGTTCTGTAGTGTGAAGAGGTTGGCGCGGTGATGAAGGAGGCGACGACGTGTCTGGAGAAGGAGGTCGGTGAGATGCGAGAACGGCTGATTTCGCGCGAGGGGGTAACGAAGATCGCAGATTTGATGGAGGAGGACAAGTGGTGCGTTCGGAAGTCGAAATGTTTTCCTGGGGTGTGAGGAGTGCCTTCGAAGTTGAAGGGATGTTTTCGGAACCACTATGCGTAAAACGCCGTACATACCGCCTGAAAGAATTGCCCATCACGTTGGGAAGCGCGGCAAACTCGAACTGCGACTGTTTGTGCAGATCACTTAACTGTTTCGCGGGAAAACATTTTTCAGAAGTATGTATTAGTTGATTGCAAAGACAGCTTCTACCATGCCCGCCACTTCCACCATTCGCACGCTGCGCCGCCCGCGCGCGCCACCCCCGGGGCCGATGTGCCGGCGCTGCGCGCCCGCGCCGGCCTTCGCGCTGCCGCCGCCGGTCTTGGTGGGCGTGCTGGCGGTGGTGTCCGTGTCGGTGACGCTGGCCTTCAACACACTTCTGCCGCCGCGCGCGTCTCGCTGCCGCGCCTAGCGCGCCGCCTGCGCCTGCTGCTGCCGCGCGCGTCGCGCCGCGCGTCGCGCCGCCCGCCGCCCGCGCCCGCCGCCGCGCGCCCGCCGCCCGACCCCGTGGCCCAGCTGGACGGGCTGCGCGCGCGCGCCGTGGCACAGCTGGACAACGAGCGCATCGCCTCGGCCGCGCGCCTCTCGCACGACGACTTCGTCACCCTGCCCGGCCTCCAGCGCCGCGAGCTGCTCGCCACCGCCTTCGCCGAGATCGCCAACGCCCCGCCGCACAAGCGAGCCCCGCCCGCGCACACGGTCGCGCCCGCCGTCGACGCTTCCACCCCCGCCGCAGGCGATGGCCGCGCCGCCGTCAGGCCGGCGCGCTTCTTCTGGAACGCCGCCGAGAGCGTCAACGGTCGCGCCGCCGCGCTCGGCTTCGTGCTTTGCTTCGCAAGGAAGGTTCTCGAGCCCGGACATCCGTCGCTTGTGGACCAGGTCGTCGATGTCGTCGTCCCTATCGCGCAGAAGACGCCCCCGTTTCTTGTCGCCGTCGTCGACCAGATCGTCGACTTGCTCACGTGATTACCGCGCGGAGGGCCAGGGGAGGGAAGGCCCGCGTTTGGGGACTATCGTAGTGTAGATGCGCGTCGTAGAGTAGTGCGCGTGGTACTTGTTCGTCCTATCCGCTCGCGTTGACGCCGGGGGGGGGGCGAGGGAGCCCGTCTCTTGCATGTCGACGCCGAGTGCCGTTTCGAGGGCCGAAGGTTTTGCCGAAACGCCTCCCGTGCTCGACTCAAGATCAGTCTCCATCCCAACAACATTCGGAATAAATTGTTCCAATTTCTCCCTCCCGTGCCTGCGCCGGCCGGCCAAACTTCCACTACCCCATCCCATTCCCTTACTCCCACCAACCCACCACCAAAAGTTTGGGAAAACCTAATCGCCCTTATCAGCACTTGCGAAAAGCACCAGGCAGCTACTTCCCTCGCCAAGAAAGTGCTTGTCCTCATCAAGTCTGGAAAAGTTTTCAGTGGTGATTTTTCTAGTAGCGGAACGGAAGGCCCCGACGGTGTGGATCCCAAAGACCCTCACACCTGGTCTATGAACCACTTTGCGAACATGCTAGAATCAAAAACTTGTCCCTTGTCCAGAAAATCGCACGATGTGTTGACGGCCAAGGTTCTCATCCCGTTTCGAGGGCGCGATGAGGAGAGAGCTCTCTGCGCATGGTTATCTTCAGAGGGCAATCTGAAACAGTTGCAGGGCATTTGCGATACCATGCTTTCCCTGCCCCCGCTCACATTGAAGTCATTACACTCGGCCATCCGGTCTCAAATGAAAAATATGACCGCATGCAGAGTCAGGGACAACTATCTGGTGCAGACGTGCTTCAGCTCCCTTTCCAAACAAGAAAATTTTTTAAAGCAGCAACGGCTTTGCCATCGGCGAACACAAATGTGGACTTGTGGCTTGATTATCTGGATTTCGAAAGGCGCATTGCACGCGAATCAAAGCTGGCAACAAAAGTCAACTGGCAGGCATTGAAGACTTTAGACGCAAAGCGAGGAGAGCTCTTTACAGAGAGACAAATTCTCCGCAACCTTGCATGAAGAACAGCGTGCTGCTCTGGAGCGTGTTGGTAAAACGCTTGGGACGCACCATACTCGCACTGATAGATGTCAGACCTCTCAATGACTGATTCTAACACGGGCCGTTTTATCCATCGGGCTGAAACACATTCAATGCAATACAACATTACGCTCCACTGTTCTACTGCGTACTACCAACTCGCATGTCTAAATTCCGAGCATTGTGGCGAGCCTTTTTTTGCCACAGATCTGTCTCAGAAGCAGCGCATGTTTTGCCAGGTGAAGCCCACGATAGTATGGGTGTGAGGGGGGGGTAGGCGGGCAAGTTGATTTACCGCACAGCATCTTCAACAGTGCTATCGCCCTCTTCGACGAGTTCGGCGCGCTCTTCTCTAGTCCATTCATCTTTGGTGCCGATGGAGACTTTTGAAGCACTGAAAAGGCGCTGTTGGCATATGACGGCAATGGCCATCATGACGGCACACAGGCAGAAGACGGTGGTATTCTCATAGTTTTTGTACAGAATGAGGCAGACTATGAGATTCAAAGGAAGACGAAAGTAGTTCATAATGGCGGATCGGGTGACCTCGGGAACATACTTTGCTCGCATGGTACCCATAGCCGGAAAGTACAAACCGCAAATGACCTCAAACGCAAGCAGAGCGCCGTACACCTCCCATACATTGGATGATATGGTGGTGACGACAAAGCAAACGACGCCTATGATGTACATATTGCGCATGAATAGCTCAGCGGGTTGTGTCTTCATAAGAAAGACGAATAATATGCTTCCAATTATGAAGCAAACCATGAAGGAACTAAAGATCATGCCATGCGGAATCTCGCCAAGTGACATGGCATGCGACGCGGCCTGTAGCGCCGGGGTCCAACTGAAGACCATGAGATACATGGCAGACTCAAAGCAGGACTGAATGATGCCGACAAGCAAGATCTTCTCATCGGCAATCATCATATGCCAGGCACTGCGCAAGCCGCCGGTGACGGTCTGCCTACTATCGCCAAAGTTCTCGGACCAGGACAACA
Source organism: Chondrus crispus (assembly GCF_000350225.1). NCBI lineage: Eukaryota > Rhodophyta > Florideophyceae > Gigartinales > Gigartinaceae > Chondrus > Chondrus crispus. The sequence continues at coordinate 180,615 of NW_005178620.1, read as the reverse complement.
TGACAATGAGGCCCGTGGCGGCGAGGATGACAGCGGCCGTATCAAACGGGGCGACCTTTCCAAACTGGGCAGCGACCATGCCAGCAATCTGGCCTGCGACAATGGCGACGACAGCATTCCCAAACTGGGCCTTTGAAAAGTGTCGGCGATGAGGTTGGGATCAAAGCCGCGGTTGTTATGCTCCGACACAAGCCACGACGCAAAGGCCGAGAAGAGGATGCTGGTAGCAATGCCCGCCAGCAGCCTGCCGACCATCAAGGTAGCAAAGTTCGGCGAGTGCTTGGTCATGCAGGACAGGGCGTACGTGATGACGAAGACTAGGACGTTAAACTTGCGGCCATACTTGTCGGCGATGGAGCCGATAAAAGTGCCGAAGATGGCGGACGAGCCAAAGCCGGCGATGAAGAGCTGGGCGATCTCCTTCCCGTAGCCGTACGCGGCGTACAGCGCGTAGACGTAGGGCCCCTGCAGCCAGTCGGCCGCGATGGCCAGCAAGTATACGACCAGTTAGTTGTTCTGGAAGGCTGGTGGTACGGCAGGCGCTCGGCGCGCGGGCCCAGGAAGAGGGCGTAGCCGCGGATCACCTGGGCGTCGATGTCGAGCAGCGCATCCGCCAGGCCCAGGCGGCACAGGGCGTCGTGTCTTGGACGGTGTTTGGACGGCGGGTGACCACGCACGTGTGGGGGATCGTGGCCGGGTGGTGGCCGGTGGGGGATAGGGCGGCGGTGAGGTGACGGGGGCGGGGGGGTGTTGCATGGTGCGCGGGGGGAAAGGACGCTAGAGTAGAGCAGGCAGCAGACGACGAGGATGGAGAGCGTGCGGCGCACGATGGCGCGTCGCGGCTTAGTGAAACATCGAGGTCGAGGCCGCACGCATGTCCCACGGCGACGCACGCTGGTGCCAAGCCTGCGTCCAGCGTAGTAGCCTCGTGCAGAAACCGGCGCGCGACCTCGGTCTTGCCGCACGCGAAGGAGTATTAGCTGACGGCCATCCAGCTGACGGCGCTCTTCGGATCACGGTCCACCAGCCAGTGGGCTTCTTGCAGACGAAGAATAACGGCACCCGACTTGCGAAATTCGACGAGCTATGAAGAGATGAGGGAAGGCCACTCCGGTGGCACTCCGCACAAGAAACGGCGGGGGGATGCTACTGCGGTGGCACTCCGCATGTGATACGACAGCACTGCACGGTTGACCCAGATTTCCGCCCTGCTGTACCTACTGTTACCAAAAACGATACAGGAACCAAGCTCCCAAACAACACGGTTACAGATAACATATACGGTAAATCCACGCCCGATGGATGAAAGGAAGACGGCAACCACACTGATTTCAGTCCTGCCATCCCCAGACCGGCATCAGCCTCTCTGAGCTGATAGGTCACTATAAAGGCAGGCCCGAACCTCAGAAGCGCTGCCATGGTAAACAGAACAAACGTCGCTGCTCTTTTTCGCAGCAAACCAGGAATGCAAAACGCAAAAGTAAAGAGAAAGCCTAGAGAACATAACTTGGGCGACATTGCTTCGAAGTCAGAAAGCGAAAACAAAGCAGACAATAATCGTATCAATCTCGCCTTCATCCCAGTCTCAGGCACCCCGTTAAACGAAAACGGGTGCGAAGCATGCCGCTGCGAAGCTGAATGAATGGTGAGCAGATGCGGTTGTCCATCGTCATACAGGGACGCATTCCACGGTACCCCATACGCAATCACGCAAACCTCAGGAGCACTCTTCTCAGACTGCTCCCCTGTTCGCTTCTCGCAGTTGGACGATAACCTCTTCACAACACCCAGTGGCACTCCATCAACACGAGCCTCCAGCTTGGACCCCTCCATCACGCGTTGAGGCCCGACAAGCCGCACATGTGAAGACATCAACGCACCCCACCCTGCGCCGACACTCTGGGTCAAACGGGATGACACGGTCATTGCGTAGTCAGATATACCATGAAGGTCTTCCTCATCTGATGAGTCTTCATTGTCGTTCCCCATGTCAGACGCTCTGACGGCCTTACCATCGTCTGTAAATAAGAGACGATTGGCACTAGGCATTGCTTTTAGCAAGTCCAGTTTTCGCCTCTTGCGTTTCCGCATCAGAATCACCTCGGAAACCTCATAAATGCTGTCACCCGCCTCGTTAACATTTGACGAGTTAATTTTGTGATTGCAAGTCATTTCCTCGCTTTTAAACAATATTTGGAATGTTCATAAACAAAACTTCTGTTGTTTCAGAAAAAGTGGCGATGTACCGTTCATAGACAACATTGAGAATGTTTCTTTGGTCTATATGTATTGCCGCCACACATACAATAGTACTGTTATTAATGCAATCTAATTACCGTCTTTGGACAATAATAGTAATGTTTTCCATGTCAAAAACATTGCTTTTGGACAACGTTTCGTTATTTCTTTAAAACTATCGTCCAAAAACAATACTTTTTATTGTTTTTCACGGTTTTGCCTACGCAGTGAACAACCAGTTACCGACGAGAGCAGAAGACAATCCTCCACCGCTACGGAAGGATACGCGCGTCGCAAAGAATCCGCTACGGACGAAGGCAGGATTAATTCCTCACCCGCAGGGGAATGTGCGCGACGAGAAGGACCCGTTACGGACGATGGCAAAATTAAATCCACCACCGCCACGGGAGGAGGCGCGCGACGCGAAGAACCGGAAACGGACGACGCCCACAGTGGCAATCCCGCTAACGCGGATAAGCGGACCGATACGGACGCGGAGAAGACCCGCTCGTGGGAAGAAGACGTCCATATTGGTGCAGAAGACAGTACCGTCCGGTCGGAAATGTTGGACATGCTGTCCGAGTTCAAGGACATGTGGTCCGGCCACTTGGGTAAGATCGATGCTACGAAGCATGGCATCGAGCTGAAGCCCGGTGCGAAGCCGATCTACCAAGCACCCTACCGAGCCGGACCCATCGCGCGCGAGAAGGAGAAGAAGGAAATCGACCGCATGCTGCGCGCGGGAGTCATCGAACCGACATCGGCCGAGTGGGCGAGCCCCGTGGTCTTCGTCCCTAAAAAGGACGGGACCATGCGGTTCTGCGTGGACTACCGCAAGCTAAACGCCGTTACGGTTCGCGACTCCTACCCACTACCGCGCATGGACGAATGTATCGACTCGCTCGGCGATGCCACTGTCTTTACCACGCTAGACTGTAATAGCGGGTATTGGCAGGTGGAGATCGCCGAGGAGGACCGCGATAAAACAACGTTCGCGTCGCATTCGGGCCTCTACCGCTTTCTACGCATGCCGTTCGGTCTCAAAAACGCGCCCGCGACATTTCAACGAGCGGTCGACATCATCCTGTCCCGCGTGAAATGGGAGACCGCGTTGGTCTACCTTGATGACGTCATTGTCTACTCGCGAACCGTTACGGAACATATGGCACACGTGCGCGAGGTACTACGCTTGCTACAAGACGCCGGCGTATCGCTAAAACTATCGAAGTGCGCGTTTTTCGATACGTCGGTTACCTACCTGGGTCATGTTATCCGACCGTGACGGCTGGAGGTCGAGCGTCGCAACGTTGTCGCGATCGAGAGGGCGCGCGCGCCAACTAACCAAACGGAACTACGGTCCTTTTTCGGTATGTGTAATGTCTACAGGAGATTCGTCAAGGGCTTCGCGAAGATCGCCGCACCGCTTAATCGGAAGACCGGCAAAAATCAGCCCTTTGAGTTCGGGGTCCTATCCGATGCGGAATACGAAACATTTGAGGCGCTGAAGAAGCGCCTCGTGTCACCGCCAATTCTCGCGTTGCCCCGTTACGGTCAGAAGTACACGCTGGACACCGACGCGTGAGGACACCAAGTGGGCTGCGCCCTTTTACAGGAGCAGCCCGACGGGTGTCGCCTACCGATCGGATACTGGAGCCGCGCGCTAACAGACGCGGAACGCAACTATACGACCACCGAGAAGGAATGCTTGGCCGTAGTGTGGAGCATTCTCACGCTACGGCCGTACCTGTACGGAAGCACGTTTAATCTCTGCACAGATCATGAGGCCCTGCGCTGGGTCCTCAATCTGGCGGACAGTTCCGGGCGGCTCGCACGCTGGCGCCTACGCTTGGCGGAGTACGACTACGACGTACAGTACCGCCCGGGCGTCAAGCACCAACTCGCGGACGGCGTCTCGCGCCTACGCACCGACGGCGGTGACACCGCTCCGGTCGATGACGACGTCCCGTGCTTCGTTGTCCAGTCGCAGGAAGGCAGCGAGCCCCTCCTGGACAAGGTGCACTGGGACCCGACACAAGACCGTCCGGACGGATTTCACGCGCTCGCGGTAACTCCCGAGGAACGCGACGTGGCGTCCATCTCGGTTGAGGATTTCCTACGCGAGCAGGCGGACGACACGTTCTGTCGCGTCGCTGCCGAAACGGTCGGAGAGCCTAATTCTAAGTTTGACGTCGACCGCTACGGTTTCCTTGTAAGGAAGTCCCCGCTCGATGGGACCCTACAACGCGTGGTACCGAATCGGTTACGCCCCCGGGTACTGTACCTTGCACACCATCCGAGGTTAGCCGGTCATCCGGGGGGAATGCGCATGTACTACACCCTGCGAAGGGAGTACTACTGGCCACACATGGCCAACGATGCGTTTGCGACCGTACGGAACTGCGCGTCGTGCGCTGCTACCCGCAGGACGCCTGTCAAGAACCAGAAGGATCTCAAGCTGTTCCCCGCGGCGGGCCCCATGGAGTTTGTCGCGATGGACCTCCTGGGCCCGCTGCCCAAGACCGCGCACGGGAACGAACACGTGCTGGTTATTACCGATCGGTTTTCCAAGCTTACGCGCAGCATACCGCTACGGACTACCACCGCTTCGGTCGTCGCTAATGCGTTCCTAGACAACTGAGTCTACGTCTACGGAGCGCCGCGCTACGTGCTCACCGATAACGGTCCGCAGTTCGCTGCTAAATTCTTCGATGCGGTATGCGCCCTCCTGGGGGTGAGGCATTATCTCACGACGGCCTACCACCCCCAGACGAATGGGCAAACCGAACGGTTCAATCGCACGCTGGTGCAACGTCTCCGACATTACGTGGAGGAGCACCAGCGCGATTGGGACGACTACGTGCAACCGCTGACCTTCGCGTACAATACGCAGGTCCACTGGTCGACGGAGACCACTCCGTTCGACCTGGTGTTGACGCGGCCACCGTCTGGATTGGTCCTTCCCGGAACTGTACCGCAGGGCGCGGGGACCCATCTAGAGGACCCGCGTACCCCGGTACAGTACAAGAGGGCCACGCTGCGCAAGCTCCGCGACGCTCTCGACCGCGCACGGACGAAACTTACCGCTTCGCAAAAGCGATACAAGGACAATTTCGACAAGAAGGTCCGCTTTCGGCCGGTCGTCAAGGCGGGCGACTTCGTGTACGTGGACCGCCCGCCACGTCCGTTGACAAGCGTCGAGCGCCGCGCGCGTGCGCGAAGTCCGACCGATACGGACGACCTCTCTGTCAAGCTTCTACCCAAGACAGAGGGTCCATTTCGCGTGCGCTCCGTTACGGACACCACGGTCCTGATCAAACAGGACGGCGTGGAGAATCGCGTGAGCATCGACCGCGTGAGGAAGATGCCACGCGGGCCGGGGGATATCGTCACCCCCGCAGCGTCGACCGAATCGGAAGTCCCCGCAGCCGCCCCGAGCGCGGAGTACGTCGTTGACCGCATCGTCGGACACCGTACCGCGCGGGGCGGGATCCAGTACAAGGTCCGCTGGTATGGATATACCGCTTCGGACGACACCTACGAGCCCGCCGATGGGCTCCCGCAACCGTTTATCGATCGGTATTGGCGCACGCGCCAACGCGGAGAACCTACGCAGGCATAACGCGACGCTTCGCGGCTTCACAACGAACTGCTCGGACGCTCGTGTTCGCACGCGCACCGCTACAGGATCAAACCGACAAGGGGGCGACGTCCATCGATGGTTTCCGGCCCAAAGCCGTCCGATTTGCGGTTTTCCAGTGTCGGTGCCATCGGCTCCGTCTCGCCCGCGCGCGTGCAATACCGTTCGCGGACCCGGGCTACGATTTTTATTTACCTTAGGAGGGGGGGAAGCGTAGCCCGAAGTACGATTTAAATGCGCAAGTTGGCGAGGAAGAAGAGCACCGATAATCGGTTTCGTTTAATCCGGGCAATGCCCCTACTGTACTACGTAAGGGAGGAGACGCTCGGCAAGCTGGTGTCTAGAAGTGGCGCGAGCGCTTCGCCGAGGGCGCCGGTTCGACGTCGTCGGGCGCGGGGCGCGAGGCCCCGACTGTCGACGAAGACATCGGGGGCGCCGCCAGGCGTTGGCTCACCACCGCAAGGACGTCCTGTACGGAGCGCAACTTTGCGTGATGCTCGGCACGCTCGCGCGTCGCCGCGGCAGAGGATTCCTGTAACACCGCGACGGTCTTCTCGAGCTGCCGAACCCGGAGCATCCAATCGCGCGCCTGCAGTAGCGCCGCCTCGACCGAGGAGGGGGCGTCCGCCCCCTCAAAGGAGCAAGCGTACTGCAGTGCCGCGAGCGCGGCCTCCTCCCGGAGGCGCTCCGGGGGAACTCGACCGAGCGGTTGACTTGTGGGAGGTTTCGGCATCGTTGCTGGTCGCGATACGGTTTCGGCCCCGGTCACCGCGCTTATATGCTGAGTGACCGGGGGTGGGTCCGAAAATCCCGCCTCACCGACCGGACGCCTTAAGTCGCGCCGCTCCTGAGCGACCCCCTTTGGCGAGTCGCTCTGGATGGAGCCCACACGAGTGGACCCTCCGGGAGCGGGTAGCGCGGGCGTAGCGACAGGCGCCACCGTATCGGCAGCGATCGCGAGCGAGGACCCACCACCGTCATCGGCCGGTGCCTCGTAAAGGCCTTCCGCTTCAACGGTTCCGTATGCTGCGTCGTCGCCGACCGCGCCCGCTTCGTCGCTGACCCAAGGCGGCATGTCTAACGCGCAGCCGCGGACCCAGCTGAACCATACGAAGCCCGGCCGGCCGGTCCAGTCCAGACTTGCCGTGAAGGTCAGTAGCTGTTCCGCGTGCGCCGCGTCGTACGCGGTACCGTCGAGGATTTCCTTGACGCCGACCGAACGGATGAGGGCAATCAGCCCCACCGAGAGGCGGAAGAGCACGCCGCGCTCACCGAGCGGCTCGTCTCGCCTCGCAGCCAACCGGGGGTCGGGGCACCTCGTGAAGAACGGCAACCCCTCGCGGACAGCCCGAAGGAAGCACAACAACGCGAGCACCGCCCATTCAGACAAGACGATCGCGCGCACAAGCGTGCGCGTACGTTCCGTTTCGGCTGACTCCGCTCGACCGCGTGGCAACCAATGCGCCGCGACGTAGGCCATCGCACTCGGCGTCGGCACGCAAAGGTGCTCCGGTGCCTCGAGGTCCGGCCAGTCCGGAGGGAGCGAAGGATACAGGCCTCGCCGCGCTGCGCTGGGCACCGAGAAAAACTCGGTGTTGTGCCACATGTGGAAGAAGTCATCTGCACGGCGCCAGCGCAGCCGACTCTCCCGCGCAGCGTCCTCGCCCCACCGGCCGCGGTCCGCGATGCTGTACCAGTTGTCGAAAGGGCGCGGGAAGGCCACCAAGCGGATGTCCGGCACGACGCCATCGTAACGCCTGTACCGACCGAATAGGTTGAGGAGCGTGACGTGGTACCGCTCCTCGCCACCGCACCGGACGTAGAGCAAGTCGCTGCCACCCGCGGCGGTTGTACGGCACGGCACGTGTCGCCATCGGGCCTGCCAAGCGCCCGCCCGATTCTGCTGCGCCACGCTACCCCGCCCGGACGGAGTCACGATGGCATGATTCGCAGGAACTGCCTGGAATCGCGCCGAGTCCAAGAGGCGGCGCCGCACGTATTCGTCGACCGTCATCGGGGGCTTGCGACCGGAAGCGCGTCGCCGGGCTCGCCGCCGCCGGTGGTCCATGGAGGACCCGGGCAGCAGCGACCGGACGGACTTGACGCCACTTCTCAGCCAATTCGGCGCCCTGGGGGTCGTGAAGGCCCGCCCGAGCGATAGCGCCGACCCCCGCTCGGCTCGCGGCGAGAGCAGGACAGCCGGCGGTGCCAGCGTCTCGCGCACAGTACCGAAATCGGCTCTTGGCGACGCCGTGCCCGCGGCAGGCAGCGGCGACATGGGAGGCGGGGGTAGTACCGCGGGGTACGCCGGACCCGCCTCAACCGTCCTTGGAGCCACACCCTCGGAGGGCAGCGGCGAGGGCCAGGTCGGTCGTTCTTCTATCGGTGGCGCAGCGACTGGATCGGACGCATCAGCTCGCGAGCGCGTCGCGGGCTCGGCCAAATTGGTGGTCGACTCTGTTCCGCCGCGGCGAGCGCGCTGCGGCTGAAACGCGGGAGTCGACCCGGGTAACGCCGGAGCCCTCCCGGGGCTCGACGGCGCACCGATCGGAAGCGCGTCCACGTGGGTGTTGCTGTGGTCCATGGTCGGTCGTGGGAAGAGTTGGGATAAAGGAATGTCGTCGTCTGGGGAAGGAATGGAGGAGTGTTAGTGAAGTGTGGGGGAGTGCTGTGTTGGAGTTGGTGGTTCTGGGGGGTTCGCGTGGGAGGAGACAGAAGCCGCGCTATCCGAATCGGACGATATACCCGACTTATATACCGTCAGGTCCGTGAAGAGCCACGAGGCGTGCTCGTCCGCGCGAAGAGGCTTCCGTCCGGTCATCGCACGCACAGGTTGTGGAAGAGATCGAGGGGACCGCTGGGAAGAAAATGTGGTCGCCACGAGGATGTGGCGACAGATAAGGAAGGGGGTCTGTGGTACAACGACCGATCCGCGGTCGGTGTACAGTAGGAGCGGCCGCGCGCAGCGGGCACGCGGCACCGTGGCCCACGTGTAATACGCATGATTACCGAACGGGCGCAGCAAGTGACGGGTGTACGCTTGGGTACACGTGTAGTGTAAGGAACCGTGTGGGGATAATGCGCGCGCAGTGTAATGCAAGCGCGTAGTGTGAGGATCCGTGCGGTAGTGTAATGACGGCGCTAGATTTTCAATCGCGTACAGTACCTGGTCCACAGTAAGTGACAGGTACTGTATTGGACAGGTGTCCCGGGCGTCCCTCTGAGGGGTTAAGACCTGGACACCGTCCTCGCAGTAAACACGGGGGGCAGACTTGCCCCCCTCCCTTTCGCGCCTACGTACTGCCGTTTCGGTATTCTCTCGCGCGTTGGCTTCTAACCCGTTACCGGTCGTCTCCGATCTAGCACCTCGGAACGACTGCGCGTAACCGGCCAGTGTGCCACTCCCTTTTCGCAAGTCCGACCGTTCGGTAACCGCGCGCCGCGCGTCTCGCGTCGCGAGCTCCCTCGGCTCATCCTCCGAGCCTCTCGCCCGCTAGGGTTTGAGGAGAGTTGTACCACAAGTGGCCCAAGAGAGTTGGGCACGAAGTGAGCGAAAGTCTATGAAAGAAGCTTCCTTACTGATGTTCTTAATCTTGGAGATATAGTGCTTCTGATGTACTTGGAATCCGTTAGGTGTGGATTCAATCTTAATGCCTGCAAATTGGACCTTGTCGTAGTCCCTCGGTCGACATTTGAATTTCCTTTCGACACACTTGGCCTGTTGACAAAACTCTTCAGTGCCGGCTTGTAGACAGTCATCAACATAAGTAGCACATAGCCCAGTAAGCTTCTCTCTAATTCGTTTGAAGAAGAAGGCGGCATCGGTTACACTGGCCTTCATCCCAGGTTCCTTCTCTAGATGATGCTTTAACGTTCTACCCCAGTAGTCACCACTATCGGCTAGTCCATACAACGGCTTGAGCAGTTTCAAGAGTTGATTAGAATCCAAGTCGAAGTCAGATGATGGTTTAACATAGACATCACGGGAGAGCTCTTCCGTACTCTGCAAATATGCCTGTGTGACATCTGTTGAGAAGAGTCTAAAGTCAAAAAGAGCAGCAAGACCGACAAGTAGTTTGACGCTGAACTGTCGTGCCGTTGAGGTGTCGTGAACGAATGACCGTTTCATCTTGTCCTTGTGGCCTTGTACAACGTATCGGGCTTTCCATACTTCCTTGTTTGTTCCAGAGTCTTTAATGGCAAGGACGAATCGTCCATTTAAGATGTTTGCGTTGTCTGGAACTTCATCGCGAAGCACTACCTTCCAAATACCTCTTTCGATCAGTCCTTCTATTTCCTTTCGTTTAGCATTATCAAATTGTTGTGCACGAGGATCATTGGGATGTATAACTTCAGTAAGAAGGACGTTATTGGGTGGATTTGAGGCTTTGCCAATACGGAATGGAGCAGTTTGGTGGTGGAGAATAGACTCGGGGGAAGCGTAGTATGGCTTGATTTGATAAGCGTTGAATGTTTGTCGATAAGTTCCTTCGCTGTTCTGAACAGTTATCATTCGTCCGTGAACATTGCAAACAAGGAATGGACCAATCCATTGCTTCTCTTGCTCAGAGAAGACTAGAATTTCGTCTCCAAGATTATACACACGATTGGAGGCTGGAGGGATGTTCCGATTCAGAGCAGCAAGTACACGTCGTTCTGCGATGATTGCGCTCATTTCCATCTGCGCTGTTGAAAGAATTTGCATTCTTTTACGCTGCGAAGGTATTTCCGTACTTATGATTGGGAAGCGCGGAACAATTCCGAAGACTAATAGAGAAGGGACTAGACCGTTCTCTCCGATTGTGTCGTTCATTGCCTTGACTGCAATTTTCAGAAGAATGAACGGAGAGGCGTCCAAGAAGTCCGCTCGTACTTTTCTATAAATCCTTCGCAGCGGTCCGTGAAGACGTTCTCCAATACCTAACGACGAGTGGGCTTTTACACCAGATATGCGAAGTTGAATTCCAGCTTGTGCAGTTATCTCGCGCCATCGATCAGATGTGAATGCGGATCCTTGGTCAACGCGAAGTCTATTTGGAAGGCCAGTATACAAGGTACACCAGGCTTCGACAAAGGCTAGCCAAATACCTTCAACGCTTTGGCCATAAGTGGCGCCATGAGCGTCTAGAAAGATGGCTAACGAGAATCTAGTGGCTGTGTCGATGACGTGAAGTACTTCTTTTCCATCTAGAAACATCAGGTCAATGGACAATTCGTCACCGAACTTTAAGCCCTGTTCATTGGGTAGCGATACTTTAAATCGCACAGGAGTGGGGCCAAGGCGTTGACAGGTGACACAAGAAGCTTGCAGAGACTCGAGAAACTGCTTTGTGGCCTCATCAGCTTCAAAAGGGCGGGCCAAGCGAAGCAGATTCATGAGTTTCTCTGATGTGGGATGGGAAAAACCGCGATGAAGCTTGATCAGTTCAGCTTTGGTGAAGTGCGTTTTGGAGGAGTGATCCCACTCCAGATAGATGTGACCCAGCTTGCGCCGAAGGGGTATGTCAAGACCAAGCTTAGGCGATCGGAGCATGTTGCTGACGCTATCAATGAACATATGGTACTTGTCCAAGAGGTTAAGTCCAATAAGAAAGGGGACATTGGCCTTGACAATGTCAACCTGTTCCCGAATTAAGTAACCGTCAGCAATGGGAATAGATATGTTCATGGTTCCAAGTGAAGCTTGGGAGTCATTACCGAACCTGAAGTGTATCGGGCTCGGCCTGGGCTTGAATTTGGTGCCAGTGAATCGACGGTAGGCTTTGGCTTGAGCGAGGCCAACGACATTTCGTTGGGCACCAGTGTCAAGACAAGCTCCATCCCACTTGGGTGCGTGGTTGGTCGTCCTAGCTCGTGCAGGACTATGGTCCCGGATGGTGTGGTAGATTTTGAATTTACACCGCTTCTTTCCGCAGACAGTCTCAAAGGAATTTGTTTTACTTTGTGGGTGTTGACTGCTGCTACTTAAAAATCCATTGGACCCAGGCTATCTACAGTGTCCCACAGTACTTCTTCCTCTTTGATTGGCGTGTGAGCGACTTGATGATGAGTAACAGCCTGATCGGCGAAGTCATCATCATCGTTGAGGGTGACATTGGTGAGAATGACTTCACCGGGGTCATGTTGTGTCTGGTCGTCCGTGAAGGCAGTGAAGTCGATCTCATACGCTCCTAAGGCATGTTCTGCTTGCTCGCAGAGCTCGTATAGGATTCGCTTGGCTGGTCTGGTCTGTAACATATGGCTGACATTCTTTCTGAGAGCCATAGGTTTAGGACAGTCCCTAATGAGGTGATATTTGCTTCCACAATTGTGGCAAGCACGTATATTACGGAAGCGATCCGTACCATTCTGGGTCTGGGCGGGGTTGTGGGAGAAACGTTGGGGAGGATATGGAGTTCTTGGATTTGAAGAAGCGGAACCAGGGCGGCGGGGGATGCCATACGTGTTCTGACGTTGAAAGTGAATACCAGGGATGGAAGGTGTAGCATAAACACCCCCAGCGGAGAGGGGTGTATGCACAGCTCGACGTAGACCCCGTCCGATCGGGAAGACGGAGGTGAAGCGGGACACCAGCTAACGGCACCGGGCACCGGGCCCGGGTAGCGTGGTAGAGCGGGAACGGGGAGGACGCCGGTACGCGCGAGCGGTTCGACGCCTCGACGCCCCGGCGCAGTACTGGGTAACGATCCAGTACCGACGGGCGGAGGCGGAGCCGACTCTTGGGCGTACCGCGTGCGTCCTCAACCCGCGCTCGGTGCTGCTCTAAAGTAGTTAGCGAGCGCTACCTTAGAATAAGCGGGAAGTCGGACCTTGACGGTCGGTGGGTGACAAGTCCGTGCTTGTCCCCCTCCGCCGCCGTCGGTCCGCTCCATATTTAATATACAAAACAATCTATCATAACACTACAGTACCGAGGTACTGTAGCGGGCTACTGTAGTGCAGGTCGGCCTGCACTGTAATACTGTCAGCTATGTCGAGGCTGACAGTACACGTATTACCCGTGGTGCGTGTGCGCTTCGTTCGCGCGTGGTACACGTGTGCACGTGTATGCGCGTGTCCGTTGTCCCCGTGGTGTACACGTGGACACGTGCGGTTGTACTGTAGAGCGTCGAACTCTACAGTAGGGGGTCCTGTTGTTGATCCAATCTAACTAAAAAGCCCCCAGGGGGGGGTTATACTACACGGCCCCCCCCACAAGTGTGAACGTCCGCGTTCACATGTGCTTGTAGGGTGACTTGTGCTTCCTTCCCAGACTCGATCCTCGTTTCTCTATCGCCCCCCGCCTGCGTTCGTTCCTCACTTCCTCGTGCGTCGTGCTCTCCATCTTGTTCACTCCTTCCGTTGGCTGTCCTCCTGTCCGGGGCGACGATCGCGAACAAGGCGCTTCGTGCGGCGCCTTTACGGGTCGCGCCTCTCCCCTCGCGGTTGCCGGCGGTCGTCACTCTGCGTGCCCATCATGCTGTTCGAACATGGCTCTCTTCGTAGAGCAACGGGAGGCGCGAGAGTGAACCGTTCCGCTCGTACGACCGCAGCGTCCGATGCGTGGAGGTCCGTCCGGTGTGTGATCGGCATTCAAAATTGCGCTCGCGACGGTCGCCTCACTGGCGGCCCCACTCGCTATCGGGGAAGTGCGCGGACGCGTAGTCGTTCGCTACCCTTCTTCTTGCCGCTCGCCGTCGAGGCGAGAGCGCGAAGACGCGAAGTCCGTTTTCTATCTGGCGTACCTCGCCTTCGTGGCGGGCGCGCCGGCGCCGTCGGCTTCCGCCGCACGGTTTGCAGCATTATACCGGCGCGAGCGGGGGCGCTCCGGGGCCTGTGCCCGGGCGGTGGCGGTCGGTACCGCCCCCCTTCGTCGTACTGTAGACTTGTCGGCCCTCGCCGTCCGTGGAGAGGGCGCGGTGCGGGACGACGCGTGACGACGGTCCTTATCCTTCGCGGCCCTCCCCACCGATGGCGAGGGCGCGGCGCGCGACGACGCCCGACGACGATCCTTATCCTTCGCGGCCCTCGCCACCGATGGCGAGGGCGCGACGAATGCGCAGCGCGGTCCTTATCCTTCGCGACCCTCGCCACCGATGGCCAGGGCGGGGCGCGCGACGAATGCAATTCTCTTTGGCCCCCTCGCCGTCGGCGGCGAGGGCTCGTAGGGCAGCGCGGTGTCAGCGCGCGCGGCGAAGCAGCATCGCGCGGGCGGAAGGAGGGAGCGGAGACGCGGGACCGGTAGTGAAGGCAGGTGCCGCGAGCGCGTGCGCGTTTCTGTCCGGCAACTGCTGCAGAGCGCATTCTCTGCAGTGCGACACGCACGCGCGCGGGCTGTCCAGCCCTGCACGTGCGCAGAAGCGCATTGACCTTGATTAAATCCCCCAAAAAAATAATTCCAAAAAATAATTCCAAAAAATAATTTTCCCGCGAAAATGTATTTTTGCCAAAAAATGAGTCCCCGCCCGTGGGGTGGTTATTGCCAAGTGTCGGGCGCGACGCAAGTATCGCTGCCCTGTCACTGATTACATGTGGCTCGGGGGGCGCGTGCCGCACGTGCCACCAGCGCGTGGCTGTGTAATTTTCCATTCATCCTTAATTTCTTCTATTTTCTGAACCCGCCGCCGTCGGCGGTGGCGGTTTGTTAAAAGGCCTGTACTCGGCGTACAGTGTAAGCGTATCGCTCTCTGACAGTGCGGAGGGGGCTGCGGTCGTCACCCGACGTTTGTATCGGCATATATTACCTGCGCCTCGGGTTCCCTGTCTTCGCTGGGTCCGTATATTGAGCGTGAGTCCGGGGTCCCTTGCCTCTCGTGCTTACGTTGCGCGATCTTTCCGTTCGTGCCCCCGAAGAAAAAGCAGAGCATGATCATGGTGCTCCGCCCTCGAGGCTGATACCCAGGGAGCGTCCCTGTCCCCTAAGGCGCACGAAATCTAGCGCCCTACTCGGTGTGGCCGTTGTCAATCAGCGACTCCAACGCTCGTGCAGATCGCTGCAGCTCTCTGGTGGCTGCGAGGGGATTCGGGACCCCCTGACTCATGCTGTCGTGTGAATAACCCTGTGGGCTACCGCGGTGCTGGTCCGTATTGTCGGCTGGGAGGGTCCGTTGTTCCTCTCTGTTTGTTGCCGCTTCCGCTGGGATTGTCAGAGGGCAGCCCATACTGCTTGCTGTCACGCGACTTCTTCGCGTTTCCGTGCTCCTTTCGAGGATCTTCATCCGGTGTTGCTCCTGGAGTCGTGTGACTCCCTCCGCGTCGGGGGAGGTTGGAGGACCGGTGCCCTTGCCCCTTATCGGAATTTTACCTAACCGCGCTCGGTTACTTTTATCCTTACGGAGCGGTCGGGGGCCCCCTCCTCAAGCTTGAACGTCTGCGTTCATGTTTGAGTTGAGGTCCATGCCGGTGCGCCTCCGGAGGCGTTGGGCGTAACGAGACACCAACTCCTCCGGGACGTGAGTCCGCGCAGTCCAGGTGGGCGTGTCGAAATCCGCCCACTTGATGAGGAACTCGATAGTTCCGTCTACCATATCCCGGTGCTTCAGTAGTCGCTCGACAGCGTACTGTGTCCCCTCTCTGACCTTGTTGGCGAGGTCAGCTGGGGTTGTTGTGCTCGCCCGTAGTGCGTCCGTCGGTGGTGGCGCGTATACGCAGCGATCTGCTGAGACCCGCTCAGTGACCCCATCACGATCGATCGTGATGGTTCGGTGGTCGTTCGCGAGGACGCGGTAGGGTCCGACCGCGGGGGACGCGAGCTTGTTCGAAGTCTTCCCCCCGTCGGTGGGGTTGAGGTATACGTACTCTCCCGGATGGAGTCGCGAATTGATCCGTCGTATGCGCTTATCGAAGTCGCGCTTGTAGCGAGCCTGCGTCCGACGCAGGCTCCCGTAGGCCCTCTGGATTGTCGAATCCAAGGTCTTGAGGAATTCGGCACTTTGGTTCCCCCTGTCGGCAGGGGGAACGTCACCGTCGGCTCGTCGAAGCGAGAACTCCGGCGGTGGCCTGCTGAGCACGAGCTCGAACGGCGTCGTGTTGGTGGTGCGGTGTACGTGGGAGTTATACGCATACGTAAGCGGCCCTACGTACACGTCCCAGTCATCTTGATGCTCTCCTACGTAGTTGCGTAGCATTGCAGCGATCGTTCGGTTGTATCGCTCGACTTGCCCGTTCGTCTGGGGATGGTACGCCGATGTGTACATATTAGTTATCCCCAGAACACGGCACGTGCTGTAGAAGAACTTGGCATTAAACTGCGGTCCGTTATCCGACAGCAACGTGCGCGGCACGCCGTACTTAAACACCCACGATTCGCAGAACGCAACTGCGACGGTGTATGCAGTTATCGTGCGAAGCGCAACGACTTGCGTCAGCTTGCTAAAACGGTCCGTGATCACGAGCAGGAACCGTTTTCCTGTCTTCGTCTTGGGGAGCGGCCCCAAGATGTCGATGGCCAGACTCTGGAGCGGCCTCGTAGCTGGAAACAATCTCAATCGGTTGAGATGTTTCCTCAGCTTGACCCGGTTCATCGCGCAGGTTCGACAACCTCGCACCGTGGCGGCAACATCTGCGGCCAGATGGGGCCAGTAGTACTCGCGACGGAGCGCGTAGTACATACGGTTCTGGCCCGGGTGCCCTGCGATGACCGGGTTGTGGCACAGGCGAAGGAGCCTGGCGCGGAGCGTTCGAGGTACCACCACCTGCACGATAGCAGGGTCGAAGGGGTGTCTCCGTTTGAGCACCCCCTGGTGGTCCTCGAAGAACGCAGAGTCCACTGTCGTGCCAAAACGGTTTGGCACAAGTCATCCACGCGTTGCTCTTCGGCAATCTCCTCTATCGTAAGAGGAGCCGGAAGGTCGTCCTGCGGAGGGGCGACCGAAGATTCGGGCGCGCCAGCCTCGTGGTCTGCGGTGCGCTCGATGTCGGTGGCGTCGAACTCGTCATTCTCCTCCCAGAACGAATTGGGTCCTTGGAGAGCGGGGGCTTCGTCGTCGCCCCTGGGCTCGTCGCGCGCTCGGGCGCGCGACCTTCTTCGTGAGCTGGCTTGGTTCCGTGTCGTCGCGAAGATGTGCTCGACCTCGTGGTCGCAGCTCGCAATGCAAACGTGGCCCGCGAGCTCGTTCGATACGTCTCGAACAGTCGTGCTCGCGTCGAAGGTGGGAATGTCGTCATCCACCTCGACGCTGGGGCGAGGGTCGTCGGCGACTCTCGGCGACACGAGGCGTGACAGGGCGTCCGGTACCTGGTGCACGCGCCCGGTGCGGTACTGAATGGTGAAGTCGTATTCAGCCAGACGTAGCCGCCACCGGGTGAGTCTTCCGGAACTCTCGGTGAGGGACATGAGCCACCTCAAGGCGTCGTGATCCGTTCGGACTGTGAACTTCGTGCCTTCAACGTACGGCCGTAGTGTGCGGACGGCCCACACTACGGCGAAGCATTCGTGCTCGGTAGCGCTGTAGTTTCGTTCGCTGTCGTTCAGCGAGTAAGACCAATACCCAACGGGGCGCCAATCGCTTGGCTGGTCGTGCTCTTGGAGCAGCGTGCAGCCTAGTTGGTAGGCGCTCGCGTCGGTGTCGATCCTGTACGGTCGTCCGTGCCGAGGCAGCGCGAGGATCGGCGGAGCGATCATGCACTCCTTAACGTTCTCGAACGCCTGGAGTTGATCCTCGGTAGGATTATAGAAGTCAGGATCGGAATCCTTGCGCGTCATATCCGTCAACGGGCGGGCTATTTTCGAGAAGCCCTTAACGAAGCGGTGATATACGTTACACGCCCCGAGGAACGAGCGCACCTGCGTCAGGGTCCTCGGGAACATGAACGTCCGGAAGGCGTCGGCCGCCGTATCGGCCACGCTCAACTTACCTGGGGAGATGACGTGCCCCAGGTAGTGTACCTTCGGTTGAAAGAAGCTACACTTCTTGAGCCTGAGGGAGATGCCGGCACTCCCTAACAAGCTCAAGACAGTGTCGAGATGCTTCGCGTGTTCCGCGTCCGTACGCGAGAACACTATGACGTCATCGAGATAGACGAGGCATATTTGCCAGCGGACTCCGAAAATGATAATATCCAATGCACGTTGGAAGGTGGCCGGTGCCCCTTTTAGTCCGAACGGCATGCGCAGGTGGCGAAACGTGCCCATGTGCGTCGTAAACGTGGTCTTATCCCGGTCCTCCGGAGCGACGGGGATCTGCCAATAACCGGAATTGCAGTCCAACGTCGTAAAGACAGCTGCATCTCCTAACGAGTCGATGCAGTCGTCCAACGGGGCAGCGGATACGAATCCGCTGCGGTCTTCGCGTTGAGACGCCGGTAGTCCACGCAGAACCGAAGAGAACCGTCTTTCTTCGGGACGAGCACCATCGGGGACGCCCACTCGGTGCTCGCCGGTTCGATAACCCCTGCGTTCAGCATTTGGTTGACCTCCTTGGCAACCATCTCGCGCATGGCGGGCCCCTTCCGATAGGGCATCGAACGAATCGGTTTCGTTCCCGGTTCGAGAGGGATGCGGTGCTCCGTGGCTCGGATCGTTCCAAGCGCACGGCTCCACAGACTCGAATGCTTACGGAGCATCTCGAGTACGTGGCCACGGAGCTTGTCATCGTCGATGAATGACAAGTGCACCTCTTTTTCCCAATCCATCAGTGGATTTTTGGGATCCTTTTTGTGGGGGCTTACGGTGCCTCCCGCCGTCGGTTGGTCTCTTGGTGGTCGATCGTTCGTACCCACCTGTTCCCTCCTAACGGTCTCTAGCTCATCGGAGCTTGGTTGTCCAGCTCTTGCCTTCCCGACTTGATCGGTCAAGTCGGTCAGGTGTAGCGCGTGTGCGACCCCCTCGGCGACGCGACGTTCGGGCGTCAGGATCGCGAGGGGGTTGCGCGTCGCGTACCCCACGACGGTGTGCTTCGGAAGCCGCCTTTCCCGTCGCGAAAAGTTCGCGACGAGGACGTCGAAGGTCTGATTCGGCAGTACCTCGACGACGCCGTTCGTCAGCCTCACTCCATGTCGGTGTTGAAGTGACGGCTTCGGCTCCATGAATACGAGACCCCTCCCCGCGGTGGTGACGCGCACTCGGGCTTGCGACTTCGCGGGGATGGTGACCCAGCGGGCGATTCGGATCGCCTGCGGGGCCTCCTCTCGTACATCGGGCCGTCTCGTCTGGCGTCCGCTACGCCTGGTACGGGGAGTCGGCTCCCCTTTTCCGTCGACGATGGCAACAGAGCCACTTTGGCGCAGCTCCATCCGTTGAGCCTCGATGTCGATACATCGCACGTGCGTATCGATGAAGGCCGTGCCGAGAAGGACCGGCACGGCGAGCTGGTCCGCGACTACGAACGGAATTCGGAACACCGTGTTCCTCAATCGCACGGCCAGGCGGACGACGGCCGAAAGCTTAAGGGGGTTGCTATTCGCGCCTGCCAATCGTGGCAGAGGTGCGTCGTGCACGACGTAACGCGCCCAATCGGGGGGAAGGTCGGCTTTCCTCACCAGATTATACCCCGAGCACGTATCAACGTCGATCGTGCGGGGTTTAAATGCATTTCCCTCTGTGGCTATCGAGCCGAGGACGTTGTAAATCTTCGACGTCATAAGGCAAATGACGCCGTCGACAACCTTCGGGGCGGCCTTATCGGTGAGGTCGTTCCGCCGGGGCCCTCGATTTCGGTGCTGGCCCCGCTTGCGTTTCCTTCTCCCCCTTTCTTGGGGCGTCCGCGGATCAGTGACGCCCCTCGGATTATTCGAGTCCGTACGACACGGACCTTTCTCCGGCGACCTTGGGCTCGCGGGAGTCAGGGGGTCGACCGAATCTTTTCGGTCGTCGTTGCCCCCGTCGCCCTTGTTACGCCTCACTGGGACGTCGGCTGTCCCGTTGTCTTGTCCTCCTAACGTCGGGCCTTCGGAGGCCTCGACGTGCGCTCCCTCCTGTATCGGCATTACAGAAGCTCCCGTGCTCGCCTCCGGTAACGGGGGATGTATTATCGGACAATACCCCCCGTGTCCTTCGCGAGCACGCGGGGTCGGGTCTAGTTCGTGGGGAAAAGATGGCTCACGCGACCGCGTGTACGTAACCGTCTTTACCCTTTTTTCGAACTACCCGTGCTATCGGAGCTAACCTCCTGGCTATCGACGGCCAGGTCTTCTTTCAGTAGCCGGCCGCGTGGGTCGGGACGATTCCCCCACTGCGGCTCGGCGGCCGTGGCGAAGTATTCGGGTACTTCCGGGCCTTGACCTGCGCCGTCCGGTCGTCGCAGGATATGGGGGACGAAGCGAGTCGGCTCTCCTTCGTGACCGTCCGTGGGTAGAGGGTACGGATCCTCTACCCAGTCCTGCAAGTACATTATCGCATTTTGTACGTGTTGGGGTAACCGAGAACGGTCTCGGTCCCCTCTCTCTCCTTGGTGCGGGTACCTTGTGTCCGCCTGCCGGTAGGCGGGTCGATCCCGACGATCGACTTCGTTACGACGGTACCCGCCTCCACGGGGGGCGAAGCGTGCGCCCCCACCCGATCGGTTCGGGAAACCTTGACGCGGGGGACGGCCCTCGCCCGCCGCCTGCCGGAGGAGATTACGCGCACCGGGGCGCGTCTCCATCTGGTAGCGGTAGTTCCTGTACGCCGTGAACATCCGTTGTTCCGGCGACAGAAACGGGCAGGCGTACATGGCGTGTCCGTACGTACGGCATAGCCAGCACACGTACGCGCTGCCGTCCGTCGAGGCGAAGGTCGCCGCGTGCCGCGCCTCCTCATCGGTGAGGAGGGGCACGCGAGGCGAGGCGCTTCCCTTATCTCGACTCGAGATATCGAGCTCGGCGACGCGGGGGTCCGTGCCCCTTTCCACTCTCGGAGGGGCCGCGAATGCGGTCGCATAACTCGATGTCGTTGCGGTCGACATCGGTGAGGGGGTTCGTGCCCCCACGGGCCCTGCTCCTTGCGTAATGAGGACAGGGTCGGGCTGCCACTCATCCTCTCCGATGTGGAGGGTCGAGGCGGGCGAACTTGTTGCGGCGGACTTCGTAGTCCTGCCAGCCCTCCCTGCCGGTTTCGTATCCGGTAGGGGTAAACCGCGCCGAGCGCGGTACGTCGTGCCTTCCGCCGTGGCGATACGGCGGATGGTTGGAAGATCGGTCTTCTGACTGCCTGGCAGCCTTTGAACAGTCTCGGATTCTGCGCCACGGGTTGCCGGTGCAAGTCCCCGCACGAAGTAGTGCGCGAGGGACTGTTCGGTGAAGACTGCCGTGAATCGGAACGCGGCAGTCTCGAGTCGGTCAGCAAACGTGCTTTCCGTCTCATGCCATTGCTGTCTCGCCGTAGCGACAGCGTCGTACGCTTCACCTAACACGTCGTCCGTGAGGTAGCGTTTCAAGAATTGATTCACGAGCCCCGGCCAGCTCACGTCGTCGTGGAGCTGGCCTGCGCGGAGGCCACGCATCGTATAACTCGTATACAGTCGCTCCGCGTCGCGCTCGAGGAAGTGCGCGAGGACTCGTACCGCAACACCTTCGGTCAGGTGTTGCGAGTTGAAGGTGATTCGGATATTCTTCAAGAACGGCAGCAGCTGGATCGGGTCGGTACCGTCGAAGCTGCGCATCGTGGGACAGATCCCACGACAGCGTTGGACGTACTTCGCGATCCGTCCGGCGTCACCCGAGGTAACGAGCCTCGAGGTGTTATCCAAGCGGTATATACGATAGTCAGCAACGGCGCTGAACTCTTGGATCATCGTATGTACCGGCTCGAGCCCGGGTTCAGCGGGACCCAGCGTGCCGAAGGAGGTAACCGGTAGCGTACGGACGTCTACCGGACCTGGATGCTCGGCGTAACTCGCCGGCGGGTAGCCGCCCCAGCGGGGATCGACGGAGAACATTGGTTCTCCGGATCCGCGGGCGGCTCCTCCACGGTCCTGTTCGTCCGCGTACGATACTCGGTCCACTTGCCGCCTACTTCCGGCGATAGCCGGCAAGGCTTGGGTCTCAGACGCGAAGTTCGCGTCTATCGGAGGACGGTTTCCTTCTGCAATCCGACTGGTAGCGGCACCAGTCGGACGCCAACCTTCGGGGGCGCCGGCGCTCGGAGGTACGGTACCACCGGGCCCTCTCGAGGGGGCACCGGGTAGCCTTTCGGCCATGGTACGTTCCATGTCACGAGCACGCCGACGAGTGGCGTCGAGCTCAGCGGAGAGGTGCGCGAACGCACCCAATTGCTCTGCGGACGGAGAGGTTCGGTCCTCGGGTCGTCTCACCGAGGTCGGCCTCTCAGGGCGACCTTGCCCGGACGGTCCGGGCGAGGCGAAACGGGAGTCTTCGACGAGCACTATCCGCGAGTGTAACTCGTCGATCAGTGCTCGGAGATTCTCTAAGGACTGCGTCACTCTATCGAACCTCCCTTCACGCAGGGAGCAGAGCTCGGCCATACATCGAGTGTATACATGGTCCGATACATCGATCCGAAGGGAAGTACGGACTTCCTCGATGTATTCGGCTATGCGTTCGAAGATCGCCGCCGCTCTTTCCTCGGAGGAACCGAGCGACGGTTCGCGGTCACGAGGACCTGCGTCGCCGTCGTCCGACGGGGCGGATGGGGACTGCACAGCGGCCGGACTCAGATCCGCCGCTTCGGAGCGGATCGAGGGCTCAAACTCTTGGCTCATCTCGACGCGATCGGTTCGCGGAGGGAAGCGGAAGTCTTCTCGAAGATCGGGCTCCAGGGTCTTCTAGGTCGGGAGACCACTGTAGCATAAACACCCCCAGCGGAGAGGGGTGTATGCACAGCTCGACGTAGACCCCGTCCGATCGGGAAGACGGAGGTGAAGCGGGACACCAGCTAACGGCACCGGGCATCGGGCCCGGGTAGCGTGGTAGAGCGGAAACGGGGAGGACGCCGGTACGCGCGAGCGGTTCGACGCCTCGACGCCCCGGCGCGGTACTGGGTAACGATCCAGTACCGACGGGCGGAGGCGGAGCCGACTCGTGGGCGTACCGCGCGCGTCCTCAACCCGCGCTCCGTGCCGCTCTAAGGTAGTTAGCGAGCGCTACCTTAGAATAAGCGGGAAGTCGGACCTTGACGGTCGGTGGGTGACAAGTCCGTGCTTGTCCCCCTCCGCCGCCGTCGGTCTGCTCCATATTTAATATACAAAACAATCTATCATAACACTACAGTACCGAGGTACTGTAGCGGGCTACTGTAGTGCAGGTCGGCCTGCACTGTAATACTGTCAGCTATGTCGAGGCTGACAGTACACGTATTACCCGTGGTGCGTGTGCGCTTCGTTCGCGCGTGGTACACGTGTGCACGTGTATGCGCGTGTCCGTTGTCCCCGTGGTGTACACGTGGACACGTGCGGTTGTACTGTAAAGCGTCGAGCTATATAGTAGAGGATCCTGTTGTTGATCCAATCTAACTAAAAAGCCCCCAGGGGGGGTTATACTACAGAAGGCAGGGCTGCGTACGGGAAATGTCAAGCTGATCACGGCGGCGTCCTTCTTTCTGCTTCTGCTCTTGTGGCCAAGCGGCATCAAGGGCAGTATAGAGCTGTTGAAATGTCCAGGGGGGTATGGCAGCTAAACTTTGCGTTAATACACTCTTAGTCCACTCGACTCCAATCACAGCATCGTGCAGATACTCCGTTTTGTCTTGTTCGGATTGGTGCGTGGGAGGACCTTGTGGGGTGTACTTTGTGATCGTTTCACGAAGTTCTTCCAATGCTTCTGACACAGGGATTCTTTTCGTCTCCAAAATTGGGGAAAGTCGGAGATTTTGGAGGAGTTTACGAACTCTATTTTGTCGTGTCAGGCTATTGAACTCGTTAACCATGAGTGAAGTAGCAGAATTGAAGTCTTGGGCATGTTGGATGACGTGAGAGCGATAATATCTTTTCGCTTCACCATCAAAAACGTTATGGAAGAATCGGAGCATTTGCTCGTCACTTAAGTGGAAATCTTCAGCACAATCGCGATAGTTATTGATTGCGTCATGAATATCTTCTCCGATTTTTCCAGTGTACCGGTCCTCCTTTTTGAATCTTGACGAAATATTGTGAGCAATCTTGGAGTTCGGGGCTTCAACTGTCGGCAGAAACGATTGATGGCTTCCTTGTGTCGACCCGGAGGCGGAACTGGTGAGACCTTGATTGGCGAGGATACGGTCAGTGTCATCGACATATAGCATGTTTATCAGACCGTGAGAAATACGGTTGGTGGTAGGGTGCGGGGTGTATGACAATCCTTTGACCACATGGTAATCACGGATAAGTCGATATAAAACAGTAGGGCCTCGTAACATTTCCCTTGCGTATAGAACTTCGAGGGGAAGGTCAGCACGAAGGTTACTACAACAAACATTGGGGTCAGGTTGGGGGTCCGCCATTACATGCAGGGCTAATGTAGCCTTAACATCGCATTGGATCATGGATCTGGGTTCATAACTTGTTAAAGCATCTCGGATTCCATTTAGAGTAGCCATATTAAAAATTATTGCAAAATAATAGATAAAATGGATCCGGGCTAAACGCGAACGTTAACGTCAAAAAATGTTCCTGTGGTACGTGGTGAGTGTACTACGTGTAAACGTGTGTTGTTTTGAACCCTTAGTGGTATTGCAGACACGTGTGTACGTGTTCAATAGTAGTACGCGTGTATGCGTAGTCGATATGAACACGTGGGCGGGTGTGCGTGTAGTAACACGTGGTTGCGTGTGCGCGCAGTTACACGTGGTTGCGTGCACAATGACAACACGTGGGTGCGTGGCGGGTAAGCACACGTGGGTGCGTGGTGGCGCCGAAAAAAATTCTTCAGTGACAAGTGTCCCTTTCAAATATTGTAAAAACTTTAGAAATTTTTAACAATTACAGTTTGGCCAAACAATTTCCAATTACTTCTGGATAGTGCGCAGCTTGTGGAGGGCGCGGTGATGGATAGTGCCGGCGTAATGCTGGTCTGCGTCGTGTGCGTTAGCAAAGCGCTTGACACAAACCTTGCAGTGTAATTTTTCGCGTGGGTATGATGCTGCAGAAACTACCGGCTGATGTGGTTGAACAGCTTCGTGGACTCGGCGCTGACGATAACTCGTAAAGGTGCGAGCGCAAGGGCGGCAGAGGTATTGCGTAGGACGGCAGCGTGGGGGATTTGCTCTACGTCGTGCGCGCTGAGTAGCTACGCGGTAGATGGTAAGTGCGCGGCCCTCGTCGAGGTCGAGAGACGGCGCAGCGGCGGTAGAAGTTTTCTCGTCCGAAGCTTCTACTGCCTCTGTATCGACGAGGCGGGGGGCCGTAAACACGGTAGAATGCGAGGCGCAGCCGTCAAGCTGGACCGGCGATACAGGTGGAGTGGTATCGCCGCGGGGGGGCGTTCGGGAGATGTAGGCAATTGGCGGTGGGGAAGCGGATGCGGACGGACGGACACGGAGCGGCAAGCTTGAGCGCGTAGACGGAGTGCCGTGATACGGCGGTGGCGATGTGGCGGCCGTAACGAGGGCGGCGGCGGCGGCGATGCGACGTTCCCGAATTACGTCGGGGTGGTTGGTAGGGCGCTTTACCCGTGCCATTAACAACTGCGCTAATGCGCCAGGCGTACAGTATGTCGTACAGTACGCCCAAATGTATAACGTCCGCTGTAAAATTAGACAGTAATTATTACAGTGAACGTTAGGGACAAAATTGTTTCTTGTAAAAAAATTTCTTGATTTCCAATTCGGCTGATTGAATAAGGCGGCCTCATTCCGGAGACGCAAACGAGTTGATTCGACCTTTGGTTAAGGCGGGTCTTATTCCAGGGACGGGGCAGGACCAAACGGGGCGGCGGTCCCGTAAACTTATAAGTGTCGGGAGACCGACCGAAAGGGGCGGTCCGGAGGGGGATTTTGGTGAAGGGTAAAAGGGTGGTAAATAAGGTTACCTTAAAGGGAGGGAGGAGCGGCAGGCTATTGCCTCACAACCGCTACAGAGAGTGAACACAGTCAGGAGACGGGGTTGTCGGGTTGATGGTTCAGGTGATCGAATGTGCTGAGGTCGAAGACGAGTAGCGTCTTCGACCTGGCTTTATAGTCCTATTGACTCTACAACAAAAGTAGGCGCACTACCGTAAAACGGAGGTTGCCCCACCCACGAAATGTGTCTAAACGGTTACACCCTAAAACATGTAGAATTGTAGGTGGCACGTAGAATTGTAGGTGGCACGTTCTTAAGGGACTCTATCGTTGATAGCTAAATGTAGCCTACATAATCCCTGAATCGATATTGAGAACATAGAAGTGTGATATCTACTGTAGTCTAGTCAATAAGTCTAACAAAAACATGTCTCTGTATGTACAAAGCATACAGGAGAGTCCCGCTGTTACAGAGTCCGACACAGACTCTGTATACCCTTCACATTCGCCCACATCGAGATAAATCACACCGTCATTCTATGGCGAGCTCATCTGCCAAGCTGGCCATGCCCTGGAGCGCGACACTTGATAGTTGCACCACGGCTCAATTTATCCATTTAGCACGCGTACATCTCGTTCCGCCTCTAGACTCGCGCCCTCGTGTGCCACTTTTAGCACAATGTTCCTCATGCACTTATTCCGTTCTACCAGCGAATGCAATCGCCCTAAATTCCGATAAATCGCCCGTTTAACAGCATATCCCCCTCGCCGCACTCGTGTACGCAACGCTCTTTACCGATCTTGTAGAGCATGAGCTGCGTCATGTCGTGTCCTGCTACGCCTTCGAAATGCCGGTGTCCATGGCAGTAGGCCCTCGTAGTAGTGCAGACGTTTTATTATTATTGAAGGCACATGCTTGTTGAAACAAAGCCTCCTTTACTCCAAAGATCGATGCCCCCGTCCCTGAGCCTCCTCGAATCCAGCACTGAAATACCCTCTCGCCTTCCAGCCCCTCTGTCTCCGAACGGAGGGGTGAAGTCGGCCCGACAAGGCCGACAACCGAAAACCAAATAAAACTACGAGGTGTCTTCGCGGCAACCTAAAACCTAATAAAACTACGAGGGTGTCTTCGGTAACGCGCTTCATCCCATCGTTTCATCCTTCCTACCTCCCCCCCTATTGACGACCACGTCAATGGAGATGGGGGAGGAGGCCGTGCTCGACAATGTATTCGCGAAACGCGGCTATCAAGGTGCCATCCCCATCGACGAAATCACGGGTTGGCTGCCACTCCGCCTCATGTTGCGGAGCGCCCTTCATGATCGTAAGCAACTGGTACCGACGTCCGTGCTTTCGGTGCGCAAGAATACAATCCACTTCAAACAGAAGGTCGCCGGAAGGGTCGGGAACGGGGTCGGGGCGCGTTGAAATGGGCTGACTTAACTCGAGCGGCTGACTCTTATGCGGGGTGGTGTGCGAAACATGCAGAACCGGGTGTAGGCGCATGTTCGGGGGCAGGTCAAGGCGAAGGGCGTTCTTCCCAACCAACTGCAAGATTGGGAATGGACCGAATCGTTTGCTTCCAAGCTTATTAGAAGACTGCGTCCTAGATACAGCATCCCTGAATAGGCTCCGACTTATCCACAAGCGGTCACCCACCTGATAAGACGGTTCCTTCAGCTTCTGTACGGCATACGCGGCGTGACGCGCTTTCGCAAGCTCGTGCGAGAAATGCGCGTCTTTCAACGCTGTGTTCATCCGCGTATTGAATTGAGTGACACTCTCCACGCTACAATCAACCGGTAGTAACATATCCAGAGGACCGCGCGGATTCGATCCTAGATCGACTTCAAACGGTGTCGCCTGTAACTCCTCGCTCTTCGCCGAATTGTACGCGAATTCGGCGGCAGGTAGAAACTCATCCCAGTCGTCTTGTCGTAGCGAACAGTAACAGCGCAGATAGTTCTCTACCATGCCATTCATCATCTCCGACGTCCCATCCGTCTGAGGGTGATGGGTTGAAGACATTTGCACGCGGATACCGCAACGGGCCATGATGTGGTCCCAAAACGTCGACGTGAACTTTGGGTCTCGGTCGGAAACGATAGAATCCGGTAAGCCATGCAGCTTGAATACGTTAGAAAAGAACTGATTGGCAACACCTACGGCGGTATCGGTTGTCTTGCCAGGTAGGAAATGAACGCGTCGCGACAACCGGTCCACCTATGTCGTTATGCTATCGAACCCTCGCTTCGTTCGGGGAAGCTTGACGATGAAGTCTGTCGCTAAGGACCCCCACCGCTGGATAGGGACATCAAGAGGTGACGGGGTGCCTAGCTTCTTCATGCGAGCATCTTTTTTTGCTGGCAAGTCTGACATCCGCCTACGTACTGTTTCACATCGCGGCTCTTGTGACGCCAGTGTAAGTGCTCCACCCGTCCCAACGTCTTGACATACCCGAAGTGTCCCGAAATAGATGTATCATGCGCCGCGTACAGAACCTCCTTGACACAACGACGCGGCACACAAACCTTTCTGTCATACAATAGCCTACCATCCGAATACTCAAATGAGGGAAGCAATCGCAACACCCGGGCTTTCTGCACTTCGTCGGTGGGAAACTCCCCCTTCAGGCCTCGCACGATTGGTCCAAACAGTTGATTGTCCTCATACTCCAGCGCAAATGGGAAAGCACGCTCCACGTCACCAACAGTCAAGTGGTTAAGCGTCGTCTCATCCATGACATGTGGTGCCCGTGACAGGGCATCCCCCAAAACGTGCACACGTCCCTGTCTCAGGTTGATTTTCCCTATACCGAACTGTGCGAAAAGGTCTAACCACAGAGCCTCGCGGCGATTTAGACTGGGCTTGCTGAAGAAATGCTTTAAGACCTGATTTTCGATGAACAAATCAAAGGTAGACCCCTCGAGGTAGCAGCGGAATCGCTTGAGGAAGTAAACAAGACCCAAAAGCTCGCGTTCATTAGCAGTGTAATTATGTTCCGTTTCTGAGAGCTTCTTCGAGAAGTAGGCGACGACACGGTCGGCTCCGTTACCGTCCAGTTGAGTCAGCGTTCCGCCTACTGCTCGCTGCGAGGCGTCCACGTGACAACGGAATGGTTTTCCCCAGTCCGGGGCGACGAGAATAGGAGCCGATATTGGAAGGCCTTTCAGTCGTTCGAAAGCCTCAACGCAAGTGGCGTCCCATCTTCCAATCCCGACATCCTTCTTCGTCAAAGCGGTGAGGGGAGCAGCAATCCCAGAAAAGTGTCTAATAAAGCGCCGAAAAAACTGGAGAAGGCCGATGAAACTGCGCAGCTCCGTAAGCGAAGTGGGCCTCGGCCACTCACGGACGACGCGAATCTTTTCTGGATTAACCCGCACACTCTCCCGACTAACCAGAATTCCTAGAAACTCGGTCTCAGGGCGGAGGAAAGAGCACTTCTTCGGAGAAATGTAAAGCCGCTCGGACCGCAAACGTGAAAACACTGTCTGCAAGTGCCTCATGTGTTCCTCTCGCGTCCGGCTGTATATTAACAAATTGTCCATGTATACAACCATAAACACATCAATACAGTCATAGAATACTTGGTTCATTAACGTCTGGAAAGTAGCGGGCGCGTTACAAAGGCCCATCGGCATGACGAGATATTCGAACTGCCCGTATTTCGTATTGAACGCTGTTTTCTCCACATCTTCGGGACGGACGCGGATCTGATGGAATCCCGTTTTGAGGTCTAGCTTGGAGAAGTAACGGGCACCAGCAAGGCGGTCGAACGTCTCATCAGGGCGCGGCAGCGGCGAATTGTTCCTTTTCGTCAATCTGTTGAGAGCGTGGTAGTCGACAACAGCACGCAACTTGTTCTTGTCCTTCACCAGGAACAGTGACGCGCCAAAGGGGGACTTGCTTCGCCGTATTTTCCCTTTTTGGAGCAACTCCACGACATACTCCTTCACGGCGACGAGCTCGGCTGGAGAAAGCTGGTATAACGGCCGTAGCGGGGGCTTCACTTCTTCGTCTATCTCAATAGCGTGGTCCACGGTGCGCTTCGGGGGGAGAACGGCTGGAAGCGAGTCTCGAAACACATCATCAAAACGTGACAACAGGTCCGTTACATCCGAGTCTCCTCCATTCCTGTTTTGATGCGTAGAAGGTTGCCTCTGAACGACCTGGAATACCTGGAAATCCTCCCGATTCCCTTTCTTACGTAACATTGAACGGAACGTCTTTACACCCAGGGCGGAAACAACCACGGTGTCCTTTTCCCTTCCCCTTCTGACAGGCAACTTCTCATCACTCACTTTAATCGACGGTGTGACGTAATCAACGCGAGGTTTGACACGCGTGTGCCATGGCATGCCAAGTAGAACGTCGTAACGGCAGTCTGACACAACCAAATTGGAACGATACGTGTGATTACCCATCCGTAACTCCGCATCAATGACCACTTCGTTCGACACTTCAGTAGTGCCTTTCTTAGAATGTGTCATTACGGTTGGCGACTCCTTAACGCGAAACTTGCCTCGATTGCTTGACAGGAACGCTTTTGATATTATGTTTGTATTGCAGCCATCGTCTTTGAGAATGCGGGCGGGAGTAGAATTTAAGAACCCATCCAAGACAATGAGATCCGCTACCGGAACAGAACCTTTCCCCTCGGCCGATTGGTCCTCTATACGAGGGTGCACTCTTTTCTTATGTCCTTCACGAGTGTCTTTACTGATTGCTGAAGGACATCCTAGTTTTCCGAGTCATCACTATGCTCCTCGGTGCCGGTCTCATCGACCGGACTCTCGCCTACAGCTTCGCAATTGTTAGCGGCGGCACCCCTCTGGTGCTTCCACGGGCGTCATCCAACCGTGTGGCACGTAAAACACGCGTTGTTACGATAGTCCGTAAGGAGCTGTCCCTCCAGCTTAGGGCCACGACCCTGACGTCCCCCGCTTTCCACGTTGCCGATCTTCATGGGTGTCGGACCCGAACCCTTTCCGGAACTGGCTCCTCCCTCGACTCCCGTACTCTGTATCGAAGCGCCCCAGATAGCACTATCCACTCGAAGAGCAACCTTAGACGCTTCTTCGAAGGTAGCGACCGACGATTTCATGACTTCCAGGCGAACGTCGTACTTTAAACCGGCACAAAACTTGTCCCACATCTCTCCATCGGTCATTCCCGGAACAGTTAGGCATACGTTACGGAAGTCGGAAAGGTACTTGGCTACGGACGTCGTCTGTCGCAGCTTGCGGAATCGGTCTCTCGCACGGCGAACGTGGTCCTCGGGAACAAACTCGGCCACAACCTTGGCCTTGAACTGCTCCCACGTTGTCGGGAGCGAGTTAGATTGAACAAGAGTGTACCACGCAACGGCGGCGGTTCCGGTCAGAAAGGTTGAAGCGTAGAGGATCCGGTTCCCCTCAGTCAGCTGCACGCCGGGGTTGCTGAGTTGGACGAGCACCAAATACTGCTCCACCTTGTACAACCATGTGTTCACAACGAGGAAATCGAGACACCCGTCGTAGGCCTCCGGCTTGTTGGGCTTCAGGTTGATCGTTCCTTGACCAGCAGCCATTGCGGGAAACTTGCAGGGAGATCGTTGTTAAAGGCGATGCTACTACTGAAACAAAGCCTCCTTTACTCCAAAGATCGATGCCCCCGTCCCTGAGCCTCCTCGAATCCAGCACTGAAATACCCTCTCGCCTTCCAGCCCCTCTGTCTCCGAACGGAGGGGTGAAGTCGGCCCGACAAGGCCGACAACCGAAAACCAAATAAAACTACGAGGTGTCTTCGCGCAACCTAAAACCTAATAAAACTACGAGGGTGTCTTCGGTAACGCGCTTCATCCCATCGTTTCACTTGTAGCCTGAAGACTGTCTTTACAGCAACAACTAAGACAGTACAATCTGACGCAAGCGGGCATCTGGCACCCGATTTTGATGCCACAATTGCGGAATACCACAGTTTGGTGAAGAACATTTCCGTGGCTCTAGTGCCATTTTGCGCCTGATGCACAACGAAATGCGTGCATGCCATTTATTTTTCGAATGCAATGCAAATTACATTGTTCCATCCCGCCAGATCCCAGTTGTACATCCAGCGTTTGATGAAACCGACCGCTCCATTCACCTTTAGTTTTTCGGCCTGTAGTGCCTTACACTCGGAGATGGTCTGCATCCCCACGGACCCCGAAGGTACTTGCTTGCATGTCAACATTTGTGAGAAACCAAAAGAGTCGAATTGTGCCCCTTTGGGTCTTACAGCAAGTGACTTTATGGTGCGACCGCCTTTGCACAGTATGTAGGAGGCATGCTGATCGCGTTGTTCGGACGAAGTGGGCGAGGTCAGGGTCAGGGTGTGAAGGGAGAAGGGAATGCATGTATGATGGGCGTGTGCAAGAAAGTGAGAGGCTAAACAAATTCTAGCTCTTACGAAGACGGTATTATACCGATTGCCCTTCGATTGTAATACTCATATAGTCGTGGTACTGCTGTAGCTAGTTAGTTTCTAATGGATCGTGGTCCTCTTATAGGTTAATTTTCAACTTCCTATTTCCTCGACTTGCGCTTCTCGATAAGAAACAGAAAGATACTCTCGCCATCGCACTTGACATCTGCGTTGCGGACGGAAAGATTTCAGTGAGAACTACGTATCCTTTCCACTCACTTTTAGAGATGCCGTGAGCTAGCAAAGAAGCTTTTTTTGGAAACCTTGAAACGCTTTGTATTGACACCTTCGATAAAAAACGCTCACTTAAACGGGAGACTGATTGTTTATACTCTCTTAGATCCTTACTCTTTCAGTGCATTCAAACCGCTACCTTAATGTTTTGCAAGATGTTTTTGCCGGGAGCAAGTACGGTAGGGACATGATGTCAAAATTGACTCTCTAAATTTGCGATTTAGTGTATGTAGTTTTACATCATCCCAATTTTCCAGAAATTATGGATAGCAGGTATCAGACGCATGAGACATGGTTACACGTGTGCAAGGAAACAGTGAGCGGGATGTCGCAGGCGGGCACGATCCTCCTTCCGTTGGAGTTTGGGTGGGAAACGGAACTGCACGCAACCTTAGCAAAGGCAACAAGATACGGCACCAAAAGGATACCTCCAGGTCCTCGAGACTCCCTTTCGCGCAGGGCAGCTCGCTCCACCTGTATTTATTTCCCTCGACCCCGGCCCTTCGGCCGCTCCTCGCACCCCTTCATCCATCTCGTAGTTCTATCGTCAGGTCGAAGCTCCTCGCGTTCGCACCTCGAATCTACTTCGGAGTCTAATTCTCGAATGGGATTTTCATTCCCATTCAGCTTCGCTTTCCCGCACTTTCATCCTCTTCACGTCCTTTGAACACGCAGCTGAAAGTGCACATCCCTGGAAGGACACTGTCTGACATCCGCAAACCTGGATACCTTGCCAGAGATACATTCTGTCCACCTATCCCACGTGTGTATCTTACACTCCCCCCATTTGCGTGAAAGGCGTTCACCACAACTTCATGTCAATTCACAGAGCAGAAGGTCTTTACCTCAAGTCCAATGTCGGGAGTCAACGTAGCGAATAGCATCTAATTGTTCAAGTGATATGCTGCCTGATGAAAACATCTTTTGAAGTTGCGCCCACATCGTGCGATTGCACTTTGTCAAGCAGTCTGACACATTCAGCGGGCCAGGAATCAAACCCAGTCCTGTAAGTTCCCCTTTTTCTTTTGACTCAAAGGAGTCCCTTATCCGTGCGACCGTAGGCCTGAGACGATAATCGCTGGGTTCATGCAATGTTGTTATGGTATCGTGCAGTCCGCGGGAGTCCACGAGTAATGAGAGCTGAAGATCGGCGTCAGGCCCCAGTAGCGTAGCGTAGAGCTCGTGCAGGTATCCGGCACGGTCTGTAGCATCAGCAGCCGCGATAATTTCTGAGCCACCGGACGAGAAGGATACTCTCTTTTGCTTTCCACTGTGCCAATCGATGATATGATGTATTGAGCATCCGGACGACAGTTCAATAAAGAATCCCCCGGTGTACCCAGATTGCCCATAGGAGGAGGCGCCATGCGAAGCGTCAGAAAATGCTACAATGCTCGCACATGTGGCCAATTCTCGTTCAGCGTGTACCTTAAACCGGATTATTGGCGACAGCTTCTGAAGTTCAGCGAACTGCTTATTCATCTGGATTATATGTTTATGCTTGTGGCGGCCAAGTTGCTGCTGCGCCCAGGATGCAACGAATGAAGCTTGGGGTAAGACGGCCTGGCCGAGATAATTCAGTGAACCGGCAAATTTTCTCACGTGTCCATGGAACTCTGGTGAGCAAAAGTCCTCAGGCTTGCTCTTCTGTTCCTTATTGATTGCAATATGCTGCACGTTCTTCCTCAGGTAGTCAAACATCGACAGCGATATTTCACCATTCTTGTCCTGCTGCACAAACAGGGAGTGGAACTCAAATGGTACATCGCATAGATCTATAGATCTATGAAAACTAGGCAGGTTTCGAAACCTGCCTAGTTTGAATTTGGTCTTCATTTTTGCGAAAAAGGCTTGCATATCCGGGACGCTACCCGTAACCAGGATGTCGTCAACTACCTTTGCGAGAATCATTTTAGGGAGACCAGAGGAATCATATAGGACGAAATTTTGGGGAAACCCGAGGAGCTTGCAGAAGCCTGTGTCTTGTAGCCATTTTTCGATTGCAAGCTCCCAAAGGCGTCCTGATTTTACCAGTCCGTAAGCAGGTTTCGTAAGGCGAAATACAGTATGGCGCGGTTCATTCCATGAGCGGGGAGGCAACATGTAAACGTCGCGGTTGAGATTATCAGCCTGAAAGTATGCACCAGACACGTCGATAGAGGAGAGCCGGAAGCCAGTTATAGCGCCCAGAGCGAGCACAAATCTGATAACGATGAAAGACGCAGTCTCAGAGTCCTTTCTGATTCCTTCCTTGTCTTTGTCCCTGTTGCCATGTGGAACTGTTCTGTTCTTCAATTTCAAGGTCGATCCATCACCTGTCGTTTTGATGACACAAAAATCGTGAGAGGATATTACATTGGCATTTGGAGCAAGGGAGCGGCGGTCGAGTCGCTCGATGTGAGGTTTCCAATTTTGTTTTTCGTTTTCGACGGCTTCTTCCACGAGCCAGGAGGGGAGGCACTCAAGCTCTCCTGGCTTTAGTCGAGAAGGGCCAAAAAGATTGTGGTATAACTACCTTCGTCCCGACCACTCGGAAACGAGGGGGGTTAGAGGTAAGGGAGCGCGCGCCGCTGGGTAACCCATGCGCGAACGCAGACCGTACGGATGGACTCGAAAAGAGGGAAGGCTCACGTGGCCGGTGACGCGCAGCCGGTCGGTGGTGTTAGATCCGGACGGCCGGTCACGGGTTAGAAGGCTGAGACTAAAACGGAAACCGGAACGGGATAGCAATTAGCAGTAAAGAGAAGGGAGGCGAGTCTGCCTCCCGTTTACTGGAACGGGGCAGGTGCCCCCGGTCTTAACCCCCAAGTGGGACGCCAGGACACCTGTCCCGCTACAGTAGCTGTTACTTACTGTATACCAGCTACTGTGCTAAATTGGCTAATTTGTGCCATTAACTACTAATTACTAGTTAGCCACCGTACGGATTATACACGTGTGCCCGTGGCCACGATCCCGGCTAACTGTTGTGCCACGTGTTACCCGTGGCCACGCCCGCTTTACCGGCTGTCCCACGTCGGACCCTTGGGGTACTACTGTGCACGGCGGCGGGCGCGTGTACGCCTGCTCGCTACAGTACCACCCGCCCTCCCGCGCGGTTATCATCTCGCCGGGGAGTTGTGGTACGGAATTGTACTACAAAGATCCCGAGCATCCTGCAATATCTTCTGTTTCGAGGATTCCAACCTGGTTACACCAGCTGGGTCAAGACTTGCGTGTTTCGCAGAGCTCAATGTATGACCGATATCACGCTGAGGATTTTCTTGTTTGAAAAAGGTGGTAAGCAGCGTAGTGTGGATAGCCTGGAGTGCACTTGGACCACGTGATGTTGATTGATCCTTGCAATGGCTGTGATGATTGGAACATAATCTCTGCTCCGAGAGCAGCCCACCAGCGGACGGCGGCGTAGAGTTGAGCACGTCGTTGCCTGATTCAAGTGCTGCTGCTCGTCCTGTGTCGAAAAGGGGTTCTGGGGCGCACGCTCCGTATGGCTCGAAAAGCAGACCCTGTTCGACAAGCTCCTCCAACAGCGGGTTGCGAGGTGCGAGCCGGATATCTTCGTATGCGATCTTTCGATGTTTTCCACTTCCCATTTCGGTGTGGGATACGTGGGCAACGAAAGGTCCGAGATGCTGCACATAACCTATATGCCATTTAGAAGGTTTGGCGTGGTTTCGTACATGAAAGTATATTTCTTTGGCCCTTCCGTTCCCTGGTCGCAGTAGATTGGGAGGAACTGTGTTCGGGTTGTGTCCCTTCAGCATAGCTTCCACTGCATCAATTGCGCGTTTCTCACTAAATGCGTCGTTCATTTCGGCAGAAACTGGACTTTGCGGAAGTCCATAGACCATTGGCATATAGCCCTTTGCTCTCTCGAATGGGCATGTTTCCTGTGATCCCGATATGATACTTGTTGCGAAAGATGCAGCCTTTACCAAGTGGTCAATATCACTTGTATGGCTGGCGTGAAAAGAGTACATGGCGTGTTGGGAGAGGAATTTGCGAACTATGACTTTAAAAATGCCGTGCGAGCGTTCGACCGCTCCAATTTTGTTGTGGCGACGGGCTGGGGTCTCTCGAAATTGTATAGAGTGCCGTGCGCACATGTCCCTGATGGACTCGTTGTCGAACTCTGGGTCCGCCCGCAACTCTTCGGGTGGACCATCTTCAATTGAACCATCGAGACTCTCCATATTCTTAAGAATATGGAGAGTCTCGATGGTGGAGGCTATGTGGTCCATATCCCGAGAACGCGTCAACTGGTGTCTCGTCCTCCCTGAGTAGTGCTCCGTGACAGCAAGTATCGGCATTTCCGATAGCTCGGGAACATAGCAGAAGTATACTTGAACAGATTCATTAAATGTATCCTTCACAGAATGTGGGGCCTTTCGACTTATGAGCGCTCTTCCACTCCCTGCGCATGCCTCACACCGCTCGTATGTCGTGCGAAGAGCTTTTTCAAGGGCCGGGGTCATTATGCCTGCCCTTTCGCAATTTTACACATGTCACGCCAGTGTAAGTGCGTGCTTAGGTGAAGGCGTCGCTCGAGCAATCGAGAACCCCTTGAGTCCTTTACCTTTGATCTTAAGGCATCCCTTTTTACATGCTTGCGAAGGCTGGTTTGCTCATCTTGCTGTGAAAGTTGAGAATGATCTCCGACAAAATATGCTGAATTCATGGCGTGCTGCTCTGAAAGCCGTGTGCCGTTCTCCAAGGCCTCCGATAGTTTCCGCACAGCTTTTTAACGTTGACTTACCAAATTTAAGAATGTTCGCATATTATTGTCTGTGTACGTTGGCAATGTGATTCCCTTTTTCGCTAGTACACCTGGCGGTGCATCCAATAGGGACTTTGGTCCGAGCATATCCATGTGGCTGAGGTAATCGTTTCCGAAGAGAGCTGGGCATTCTTCTCTGGTGACGTAAAAGTTTACTCTGTACTCTCTGTCTTGTAGATCTATCCCTGTCATGCGCCAAATTCCGATTGAGATAGACGAATCGGAGCAGTATATCCCGAAACCATGCACAAAAGGGGCGCCGTCCAACGTGTCGAGCTTGAACTGTTGGCCGAGCGCTAGCGAAAGTTCTGATAATTATTTTAATCCCTCGACAGTACGCGGGCATCCTGGGTCGCAGATCGGGTTAGCATCGACGATTTTCCCTACCGATTTCTCGCCTTGGATTGCATCATCATCACCTAACGGCGATTTGTACGCAAGCAAGGACCGCTGATACGTCAGTGACTGCCGGGGGGGCGAAAACCCAATCGACCAGAGCTCTTCTGTGGGATGAAGTCTGCTCGGGTTGGTGGGCAAGCATCTGGGAGTGCGATCGGGGAAGCTGGAACAGTTCCCTTTCGGCTTTCTTCTTGCATTTTCGGCCAATCATACTAGGTCCCTTACAGGAGAGCGACCCTTGCTTGTGGTCAGTGCTACCACAGTCATAGCAGCCCCCGCTTGGTCGTCTTCTTTGAAATCTGCCTTTTTGTAGACGACGCTCTTTAGATATGATTGGTTGTGCTGATAGAAGAGTCCTGAATTCCACTTTCGGTTCTGGCTGTGGCTGTGGTACGTCTTGCAGTACTGAGTATGCATCATTGAGAGTAGCACGAAGCATACACCCCTCCTCACCAGGTCCATTGTAGTATAATGACCGGCGCGAGCGCGCGGAGGTCATCGGACGGCCGTATACGGTATACACGTGGGCGGCTGTGCCCACGTGTAGCGAGCGCGCGCGCATGCCGAGCGGTCGTAATCTGGCGTACGTGTACAGTAGTGCACGTGTCGTCCGAGCGGTAGTCTACGCGTGTTACGTGTGCGCGTTAGCACACGTGTCGTCCGTGCGGTAGTCTGTAAGCAACACGCGTGTACAGTAGTGCACACGTGTAGTAGCAGCGTCCGTGCGGTAGTAGCAATTATGGCGCTAGTTTTTTAATTGTGTACAGTACCCGGCACGCACTAGGCGGCAGGTATTGTACTACTGTACTGGGACAGGTGTCCGAGGCGTCCCTCTGCGGGGTTAAGACCTGGCACCCGTCCCCATCAGTAAACGGGGGCAAGCTCGCCCCCGTCCCTTTTGCGCCTACGTACGTCCGTTTTCGGTTGTCTGTCGCGCGCGCTGGCTTCTATCCCGTTACCGGTCGCTCCCGTTCACGCACCACGGGGCGACTGCGCGTAACCGGCCAGTGAGCCCCTCCCTTTTCGCGAGCTCGTCCGATCGGTTCAATTAGCGCGTCGCGTCTACGTCGCGTGCTCCCTCGCTAATACCCTCCGCCTCTCACCCAACCCAGGGCGGAGAGGAGTTATCCGACATCCATCTCGAGGGAAGTGTTGCAGCTTACTCTGCACATCCGATATGGCAGATGCCATTGAGGACAGGAGTGAGTTCACGTCATTTGCAGACGACTCAGAGGATGTAATACAGTATTCTTGGAGCCCTCCAAATGAATTTTTCAACCCAAGTAATACTGCCGTTGCTGTTGGGACATGTGCATATTTGCTTTGAGCCCTTTCGGACACAACAGACGTGAGGCGCATGATAGCGGAAGAGTGCACATCTGAGCTGAGGCTGGCATTCGTCAGCATCAAGTGCGCTAGCTGTTCAGAGGTGACCGACGCATTTGGAGCGTTAGTCAGCATGAGGTAGTGATTAGCCAGTCCCTTGAACTTCTCAGCGTACTCCATAATTTGCTGACTTTCTTCTCGCTTCATCGCAGTGACGGTTGCATACGCTTTGGAGAGCCGAGGGTTGTTCGAAACTTGAGTGTCAGTCGCGACAACCTTCAAGATTTGCTCAACTACTTCTATTCCGCTGTGGCTGCTCAAATTGATTCCGCCTTCATTTGCCTTTTGTCGCACAGTGAATTGTACACTGTGGGGCAGGCTCATCAGAATCCTGTCCCCAGCAGTTAGGTATACACCCATGCTTTTCTTGTCAATATCCTTCACTTTGTTGTGCATTTGGATCCATTCACGCACCAAAAACTTGTACGAATACCGATCTTCATTTTCAGAAAATAGTGGAGGATCGTAAGCACTGCGAGTCCCGGGTTTACTGGGCCGATAACTATCAGACGCATGAGACATGGTTACACGTGTGCAAGGAAACAGTGAGCGGGATGTCGCAGGCGGGCACGATCCTCCTTCCGTTGGAGTTTGGGTGGGAAACGGAACTGCACGCAACCTTAGCAAAGGCAACAAGATACGGCACCAAAAGGATACCTCCAGGTCCTCGAGACTCCCTTTCGCGCAGGGCAGCTCGCTCCACCTGTATTTATTTCCCTCGACCCCGGCCCTTCGGCCGCTCCTCGCACCCCTTCATCCATCTCGTAGTTCTATCGTCAGGTCGAAGCTCCTCGCGTTCGCACCTCGAATCTACTTCGGAGTCTAATTCTCGAATGGGATTTTCATTCCCATTCAGCTTCGCTTTCCCGCACTTTCATCCTCTTCACGTCCTTTGAACACGCAGCTGAAAGTGCACATCCCTGGAAGGACACTGTCTGACATCCGCAAACCTGGATACCTTGCCAGAGATACATTCTGTCCACCTATCCCACGTGTGTATCTTACAGACAGCGCTGCT
Source organism: Chondrus crispus (assembly GCF_000350225.1). Classification (NCBI taxonomy): domain Eukaryota; phylum Rhodophyta; class Florideophyceae; order Gigartinales; family Gigartinaceae; genus Chondrus; species Chondrus crispus. The sequence goes on along the minus strand of NW_005178620.1, from coordinate 140,657 downwards.
TACAGTTAATACTTGAGCTCCCTGCTGTATAATATAATCATAGGCATTATTTTATTACATCACTGGGGACAACTAGCTCCCGCATCATCGCGAGCAAATGTCAATCTCACCATCCACCTCCAGTGGGTCTTCTTCCTTCTCACTCGCAAACAAAGAAGCAACCCGCCCGTTGCTCTCTCAAACAATCCACCCCATCCTCAAACCTAAGCCCCCAGGGTGTTTTACATCACCTCTCTCCTTTCACGCACTCGCTGACCCATCCTCCGATGGCGCATTCCCACCGTGCCGCGGCGTCTCATGACAACCGTTCCCTCATGGCTTTTACCACTGCAATGACCGTCCCCGCCCGCCCCACCACCCTATCCACCTCCTCCACTGCCCAAGTCTCCCCCCGCCGCCTGCACGGACGCACCGCACCCAACCGTCGCGCCACGCGCCCACCCGTCGCCACCTCCACCGCGGTCAATCCGTCCCCCTCTCCCTTTCCCCCGCCCACGGCCTCCACCCTCATCTGCACAAGTCTCACGGCGACCACCGTCTCCGCCCAGCTGGCACAAATGTCCGCCGCGAAGGCCGCCGGCGCCGACTTGGCCGAGATCCGCATCGACCTGCTCGACCTCGCTGAGCAACCCAACTGGCCCTCCATTTTCACCGGCCGCGAGCTTCCGGTTATCGTCACCAACCGCGCCTCGTGGGAGGGTGGAAACGCCCCGGACGACGAGGACGCGCGCCTGGGGATGCTCGCGCACGCTGTGTCTCTCGGTGTCCCGTTTGTCGATGTCGAGCTCAAGGCTGCGCCCAGGTTCCAACATATTTTGGACGAACGGGGCATTGAAATGATGGGGACTAAGCTTATTCTCAGCCATCACAACTTTCACCGCCATTTGGAACCTGGCGAGGTGGAAGAGGTGCAGCGGGGTATGAAGGAGGCGGGTGCGGATGTTCATAAGATTGCCATGATGGCGACGAGCGCCATGCACAATGCCCTCGTTTTTGATACGCTGATTGGGGCGCAGGTGCCAACGATCATGCTGGCCATGGGAGAGCTGGGTCAGCTTTCGCGGTTGGCGGCACCGCGCTTTGGGGCTTTCTTGACATTTGCGAGCGTTGCGGCGGGCGAGGAGTCTGCACTAGGACAAGTAGATGCGGATACTCTTAACCAGCTGTATCGGTTCCGCTCCATTGGAGTTGATACCCCCATGTACGGTGTCATCGGTAACCCTGTCTCACATTCGGCTAGTCCTGCAGTGCATAATGCGGCTTTGAGTGTTACCGGAAAGGAGGGCGTGTACTTCCCGCTAAAAGTGGACGCCGAGGTGCCGCACTTCATACGTGAGATGGCGGCGCGAGGTTTTGCGGGCTTCTCTGTGACGATTCCAGGGAAGCTTGTCGCGATGGAGGCCATGGATAAGATCGACGACGTGGCGAGAAGGATTGGGGCAATTAACACCGTTGTGAAGAAAGAGGATGGAACCCTGGAGGGCTACAACACGGACTGGGTGGCCGCTTTGTCGGCAGTGGAAGAAAAGGTAGAGGGCGGAATGCAACGAAAGAGAGTGCTTTGCATAGGTGCTGGTGGGGCGGGGCGAGGGCTTGCATTCGGCGCACTGGAGCGGGGGGCTAGGCATGTGGTGGTTGCGAACCGGACTAAGGCTAAGGCAGAAGCACTTGCAGCGGACTTGGGAGCGCTGGCAAGCGGGATCGGACTTGATGAAATGGTTGACGAAGAAGAGTTTGACGTCATCATGAACACAACGAGCGTGGGTATGAGCCCGAGGGTAGAGGATAGCCCAGTGGATAAACGGTTGTTCCGAAAGGGCATGGTTGTTTTCGATGCAGTTTACAACCCATTGGAAACGAGGATGTTGAAGGAGGCGACCGCGGCAGGATGCGTGACGGTATCCGGGCTGGAGATGTTTGTCAGGCAGGCCGGAGAACAATTTAAACTTTGGTTCCCAGACGTTGAGGCACCGGTTGGAGCAATGCGAGAGGTTGTGCTGAAAAGGTTAGGTCGTTAACAAGTTTGACTTATGCTTTTTGCGTTATGCACGAGCACGTTAGTTTAATTTACAGGTACTACGTGCACGGAACATTTTTCCTTGCTCTTAGTGCACACCTGGAAACCTTATCACCCATGCGCTAATAAGAATGACCTTCCTGGGACTAAAAAAGTTGCCGAGAACTTTGCGGAAAAGGACCGACGCTGGCTCAACGTGAGTTGCCGCCTACAAAGGTTTTCATATTAAAAGTCTATAGACGGGACCGAAAGAATTATTACTGCGCAAGTTAGAAAGAGGGAAAGTAGCTTGCCTGCAAGAATATTTAGTCTCACCCTGAGAAGACTGCCATACCACAAGGAGACATATCCGTTCGAGATGCATAGACTAGAAGATGTCACTCGTAAGCTCATACTGTACTCCGATATCCACGTTGCACGTGTTTTGAAAAAGGACTCATCAAACAGTTTGTGTTTCGAAGCAGCACTTCTACAAAGCTACTCAAGTTTTCTTCCACCTCACCGTCTTGAACCCTCATGGATTGTTTTATGTATGTATGGTATGGGTACAGTATGGGTTCTTCCTGTGGCTCTTGCTCATGTTTTCAAGAAGTCTACGATGGAAAAGGAAGCCAGCCAGAACACTGGGCCACGTGTACACAACTACGGGAATTCCTGCCCGACTTTCTGAACGTCAGCGCAGGCCATGGCGCAAAGCCCTTGAGAGCAATGCGGCACGAGCAATCGCGTGCCTACAGTATATGTAGTACAGAAGATCCAGCGCGCCATGGCGAGCCGGTCGTCGTCCGGTACTGTACCATAGTGTTGCTGTCTCGTCCCTCCTTAAGTCTCACAAGCCCCTGTCACATCCCTGCTCAACCCCACATTCATATCGTCTCCATTCATTTTTTCCTCAGCTTGCACCGCGCTGATCCTTATTGTGATAGAACATTGTTAGCGCTCAGGGAAGACTTGACGACATGGGAATCACCGAGAATTCAATTGTGGAGGACACACTCGCATGGCCCGCCAGTAGAGTTCGCTCCACATTCATTGACTTTTTTTCGCAGTCGCACGCGCACACGTTCGTGCCTTCGAGTCCAGTCGTTCCTCACGATGACCCCACTCTCTTGTTCGCGAACGCCGGTATGAACCAGTATAAGCCAATTTTCTTAGGAGTGGCTCCCCCGGATTCCTTCCTGTCGACCCTGAAGCGTGCGTGCAACTCCCAAAAGTGCATCCGTGCAGGAGGCAAGCACAACGATCTCGATGACGTCGGGAAGGACACTTACCATCACACCTTCTTTGAGATGCTTGGTAACTGGAGTTTTGGAGACTACTTCAAAGCGGGCGCGATCGACATGGCAATGGAACTCCTCACTGGAAAATACGGACTCCCTGCCGAGCGCATTTATGCTACGTACTTTGGAGGCGATGGTAAGCAAGGCCTAGAACCAGACCTCGAGGCGCGTCAGTTCTGGCTCAAGTACTTGCCGGAGAGCCGCGTGCTCCCGTTTGATTGCAAGGACAACTTTTGGGAAATGGGAGACACTGGACCATGTGGGCCATGCACCGAGCTTCATTTTGACAGAATTGGAGGTAGGGACGCGTCCGCACTGGTCAATATGGATGACCCCACCGTGATTGAGATATGGAATCTCGTATTTATCCAATTCAACAGAGAGCCCGATGGCTCTCTCAGGCAACTCCCAAACAAACATGTTGACACAGGCATGGGCTTTGAGCGCGTCACCTCTATTCTTCAAGAAAAGATGTCTAACTACGACACAGATGTTTTCATGCCGATTTTCGAAGCAATTCGGATTGCGACAAGTTGCAGGCCCTACGCCGGACTTTTGGGGAAAGAGGATGTTGACGGTGTCGACATGGCTTATCGTGTCATCGGAGATCACATTCGCACCCTCACGATCGCCGTTACGGATGGTGCCGTGCCAGATAGCGATGGCCGAGGCTACGTGCTTCGTCGAATCCTCCGCCGTGCAGTTCGGTACGGCCGAGAATTTCTAAAGGCACCAGATGGTTTTTTCTCGGGCCTTGTTGACTCCGTTGTTGCTTCAATGGGAGAAGCCTTCCCGGAGCTTCATCAGAAGCGCGATCATGTCGTTGAGATCTTAGCACACGAGGAGACCACCTTTTTGCGCACTTTGGGTCGTGGAACTGAACGCTTTAAGCAAATCAGAAGAGAACTCGAGAAGACTGGCGGAAAGGTTATCTCAGGAGCGGATGCCTTCTTCTTGTATGACACAATGGGATTTCCGCTTGATCTCACGCAGCGAATGGCAGAAGAGGTCAATCTTTCTGTTGACGAAGACGGATATCACAAGGCAATGGAGGCTGCCAGAGATATGTCGCGCAATGATCGCGCCAGCAGGTCTGGTGTTGATGGAGTTAGACTTGTTTTGGAAGCTGAGGAGACGGCATATCTTGGCAGCAAAGGGATTGTGCCCACCAAAGATGACGCAAAGTACATCTGGAACGAGACTCCAAGCGCAACTGTAAAAGCCATCTTCGGTGGTGGCCGTGGCAACTTCGTCGAGTCAACAGAGAAGCTCGCTGAGGGGGCGGTTTTCGGAGTTATTCTGGATTCTACAAGCTTTTACGCGAAGGCTGGTGGTCAAGTTGCTGACACTGGCTTGTTGCTCGATGCAACGAGCGGGAATTTTCTCTTTGAAGTGACAGAGGTTGAGGTATTTGGCGGCTTCATCCTCCATATTGGGAAAATGGTCTCTAATGGACCCGGATTTAAGGTGGGAGGTGTGGTGTCTTGTGCAGTGGACTATGAAAACAGAGGAAAGATCGCGCCCAACCATACTCTTACGCATGTTCTGAATTTCGCTCTACGAAAAGTTTTGGGAGATGGCGTTGAGCAGAAGGGTTCCGAAGTTGACCACACTAAGCTCCGATTTGATTTCTCGCAGAAAAAGGCCTTGACGAGTAAACAAGTGGCTGAAGTGGAAAAGATTGTGTGTAAGACCGTAGAGGAGAGCAAGCCAGTTTACACCCGGGTAACTCCGCTGGCAGATGCGAAAGCAATTCATTCATTGCGTGCAGTCTTTGGTGAGACGTACCCAGATCCCGTTCGCGTGGTCTCGATTGGTGCTCCAGTGGAAGATTTGGTGGCTGATCCATTGAACGAGGCCTGGTCTGCCCTCAGTATTGAGTTTTGTGGAGGCACTCATCTGCAAAACACAAAAGAGGCTGAATCTTTTCTTATCATTCAGGAAGAACCAGTTGCTACTGGAATAAGACGCATCACTGCAGTGACTAAGGATGCCGCAGTTGAGAAAGCTGAAGTAGGCAAGGCAATTGAGGAAAAGGTTGCAGCCGCGGAGAAGCTTACCTCTGCGCAATTACCTGACATAGTACCGGCGCTTGTTAATGAAGTGAACGGGACAACCATGGGTGCAGTGCAGAAGAATGCGCTACATTCTAGAATGGCTGTGCTGATGAAGAAATCAACGGAAGAGTTGAAAATACGTTCGAAGGGTGCTCTTGAAGAAGGTCTTCTTGCGGCAGAAAAGGAAGTTATGGCCGCCAAAGAGAACGGAAAGAACCTGGCAGTTGTCTTGGTGCCACTCGAAGGTGATGGCAAAGCATTAAGCAAAGTCGCAACGAAGTTCGGAGGAATGTGGCCCGAGGGTGCGGTAATGGCTATTTCAGTAGATCACAAGAAAAACCTTGTGCGTGTTTGTTCCGTTAGTACAAAAATACCGGCAAACAAATGGGCGATGGACACGATGGCTCCTGCAGGGGGCAAAGGAGGAGGGAAGGCAACGGCAGCAAACGGAACGTGCAAGTTCCAAAGTGACGAACAGGTCGAGGGAATAGTAGCCTTTGCCAAACAATGGACGCCGTAGAAACCTGTTCGTCGCTTCTTGGGCTTTATGATCAATCCAGAGTCACTCTTAGGACCTGAAATAAGTCATGCAGAGCCGGACGCCATACATGTAAACTACGAGAATTGACTAATCTAGTGGAGCTCGTTGTCGGAAATTGGTAGATTCATCGGAAGAGTTGCAGCGGGCACGTTTTCTGTGGGGTGGAGGGTTAAGACTCGTTCACGCACCAGACACCATGTACCACCTGATGTCATGTCCTACTTGTACTGTAGGGGTAGCCCTTTGGAGTCTTCATGTCTCAACATCTGCACGTCGTGTCAACATCTCCACGACGTTGCTTGTAGCACAACATAGCAAATGCGATCAAAGCTCTTCATTTACGTAGAAAAGAAAATGCTCCTGCCACTTGCAAAAATATCTCCCGAAATTCTGAAATTGTGGAGCTCTGGAGCCGCATGAGCATCGGCTGATCATGCCATATTCGGATAGAACTTCATTCGAGTACATAACATCTTGCATGTCCCTCGACCAGACAAACTTCGCTTTTCTCTCACCCAGACCGGGCCCCTATTTCCCCATGGCATTTGTCACTCCCTCCCCGGTTTTGTTCCGCTTTAACGCAGCGAGAAAGAGACCGCGGAAAGTCTGCACATGGACATGTGTTGAGAGTGGGCACCCCCGATCCCTTCATGAAATCCCAACGCCTGTACGAATAGCCTTGACACGAGAGAGGGGAAAAAATGCTGTACTGCAACAGGGACTCCGTGCTGTGTTTCCCTATGCAGAGACCCTAGAGCTGCCATGCGTGGAGACTGTTCAAGGTAAAGATCGCGACGAGCTCCCTACACAGCTTGCCAGCGGTCCATCTGGATGGGTCGTCATCACATCACCCGAGGCTGCCGCTGTTTTTATCGCGGGTTGGAGGAAGGCCGGATGCCCCGAGCTTAGGCGTATTGCGGCGGTAGGGAAGGCTACTGGCAATGCTCTGCGAGCCGTTGGATTGGAGGTACAGTTCGAGCCGTCAAAGGCAACAGGGAAAGCTCTCGTCAAAGAGTTTCCGACTCCCGAAACGAGACAAGAATCAATACTTTATCCTGCGAGCGCGAAGGCGTCTGGAGATGTTGTCGATGGGCTATCTGCGAAGGGATACTCTGTCGTCCGGCTAAATACGTATTCTACTGAGTGTGCGAAGATGTCGAAAGCGCATCAACTCCTCGCTTCAGACACGCATATTGTAACGTTTGCCTCGCCGAGCGCCGTTCGAGGATGGGTCGCGAACGTGGGTGCCTCTGAAGATATTGCTGTTGCTTGCATTGGGGAGACTTCTGCGAAAGCGGCGAAGTCTCTCGGGTTCAAGCAGGTGCATTATCCGGAGCGACCGGGAATGGAAGGATGGATATCCGCAATATGTGACGCTATGAAACTATACGAAAGTACCTCGTTGAAGGCTGTATAGATGGAGTGCATTGCAGATGGGAGATGCCGACAAGCTATGTAATGCAAATAAGCCTCCTTTCGTTTATTGGAAATTTGATATGGGAAAAGTCAGAGCGATATTAGCCCACTGAAGGGCATATCGTTCCAACCTAAGATACCACCCGCAGCTTTCGTTTTCATCACTGAGGCGGTGAAATTCTGTCAATATTCGTGCTTCAACTTTCAATCCTCCAGCATTTTGATATCATCTGAGAATAGAGCGTTCCCAAGTCGCCAGTGCTCGCGGCGGGGAAAGTGACTTGCTTCTTTCCACCTTTGGTCCTGCCGCGGGGGTTTGTGGATGCTTATTTAAAACAGCCTTGTGTGCTTTCATTTTTAACCAGAGTTGGTTCTCCTATTGGGTATGACAAATTCTGTATGCATTCAGCTATGCTGTCACTCGTCGCGGACCACCTAACTCTTGTTGCGTGTTTAGAAGAGGGAGATTGAGAACTTGGACAATTTTACATTAACTCGGCGGGGAAACGTGCCTTTTTAGGTGATAATAAAATTCCAAAATTGCACAGCGTAAGCTGAAGCCCTTTGGAAATTGAGGGGTTTCAGCACGAGCGCCAGACAGTGGTGCGATGGATGCAAAAAGCTTGCAGTCTAGGTCTCGGGCTCAGTGCCATCATCCGATGATTCGTCAATTTCTAGCAGTCTCCCCAAGCTGTAGTTCCACACGGAGACAAAGAACGGCTGTCGGAATCTGTTCGCATTGTGGTTCTGTTTCGCACGTTTAAGCACAGTGGAACTACAAGTACTGGTACATATACATGGGCAATCTCATATCTCATTGCATTCGCGACATACTGTATTATGCATGGCGCCGGAAGATTGGATCGCCATAATGAAAAGCCACCAGCATACCCGGACGGCCTGGCCTATTCAGTGATGTCGTTTGTCTACCAAAATAATACGATTTTGCATACACACATTTGAAGCACAAATTTGCAGCATTCAATGGTGACACGAAATTTTGACCTATCAATTCTACGAAACACAGCGTTTGTCACGGAAAGAAACGCTTTTTCTCCCACGGATTTCTCGCTTTGCTTCCTCGCTTTGCTTCCTCACTTTGCTTCCTCGCTTATAAAGCAAAGAGCGTCTTGGACTCAATAAAAGCTTAACCCGTCCAAGGGGATTGCTTTCACATCTCTTCAAAAAATATTACACCAGCAAAGTCTGCTCTATCAGAAATAACGCATTTACAAAACCGTGTTGAATGACTTTCACCGAAGTCAAGGCCATCGAAAGGCCGCATACGCAGATTCGAACCAAGCAATCAAGGCGGCGGCGACCGAAAGTTCTGAAACTTAATTCCTCCGAAGCGCCCTCTGACCAACACGAAAAGACCAGTCACATATCGAAATTGGTCAGTCCTTCTCCGACGAAAGTGCACATGCCTCAAGCAAGGCCTCTTCCAGCATCAACGATGCGAGAGCTGGACGAATCTGTGCGCAAGACCTTATCGCAAGACTGGTTGAAGGAGCGGTTCAGTCCCCGCCCACGTGGAGCGAAGCGCAGCGGTGCTGGCGGCGAAGGCTGTACACAAGCTGTCTTCCTCTCTTCAACATCTCTGGCAACCATTGCAGAGGACAGACGTTATGAGGACTGCGAGTATTCTGCAGACTTGACACCAACAACCGTCTCTGCGATCAACTACCGCACCATGGCATCCGCGAGAGCACGAGGTAGCCCAAAACCGCGGAAGGGAACCTACAAGCATGTTTAGAATCGTTAACAAATGAGGGTTGAGTAGCGCAAATAAAGGAAGAAAAGGAAACCAGGTTTTCGGGACGGAAACTCAGCGCGATACACCGTTTAGTAGAAACTATTATCAGGAGCACATGTCGAAATGACCTGCTCCAAAACAAAGGGCAGGGATCTATTCCTTTACCGGAGGAGTGAGGACAGCGATGATGACACCGATGATAAGGAGGCCAATTATAGGCCCAGTGTAACCGCCGAAGTCGCCGTCCTTCACTGCGATCAATTGCGAGGCCTCGGAGGCCTTGAAAGCGATGGTCTGCGCGATAGGAGCAAGGGACATTCTGGTAGTAGAGTAAATGCCAAGTTGAGGATTCGATTCGATGGTCAGTAGGGAGTTACAAAAGCACGCAAACAAAACATTCGTACTGCCCCGTCCATGGGTACCAAACTGCTTGCCACTCTTAAGCATTTGGTCATCGAGACATGCGCTTTGCCCAAAAGGAGCGCAGTGCAGTGCAATTATTGCGAAAAATGAGGTGAGACACTTACCTTGTCCTAGTAGTACGCACGCGGGCGGGCCTGGACGAAACGAGGGCGCGAGCGTTCCTAACAACGGGGACGCCGGTGAAGGAAGCGACAAAAGCCATTGCGGTTGCGCTTGGGGGAGAAAAGACTTGCGTGCAAAACGAGCGAAAACGGGTAGACGTTCAAGAGGCGAGTAAGGGAAGGTGAAGAAGGAGGAGGAAGGCGAATAGATCAATGGTTGTGGGGGAGAGGGATGCGGGTTTTTTGAGGGTTACGCGGCAAAGCACGAATCAGGCCCTCACGATCTCCGAGGTGCAATCTGGAGACATCTGTCCTCTGCCACGTGTACACGGACGAGCTTTTTGACGCCGCTCATTGGTGAGCTCGACTGGGCAGATCAAGCGAAGCCATAATATCGACTCTCACTACCCCCTCTCCGTCACAAATTTTGTGACTCCCTTCGCTCCGCAGTTCTCCTCGCTTAGACACTGTCCAGCTCCACCGACACTTTCTACATCTCTGCCGCGCTACCTTCCTTTGCTCTGCCCTCCACGATTTTCAACTCCCTCGCAACAACTATGTTCGCTTTCGTAGGTTCCACCGGCCTCGCAGCCACTGTTCGCCCCGGCGCCTTCACGGTACGTCATTGCATGTTTCATGTATCTCTGCAGGCCTGCTGAGCTTCACTTGCAAATGCACCTCACGATGTTCCAGAAAACGGTTCGCCCCGGCATATCGCGGGAGACCGAACGCAGCGGCGACCGCTCATTGCAGTTCTTACGCGATTAAAAGCGTCTGCCCGAGCATGGCGCAATGCTTCAACACTGCACTGAGATTCAGTCTTTACGCTATTTGCTTTTTAGGGAAACCTAACCATTAGCTCGTTCCTACTACTGTTTGCTTTAACCATCATTTAGGCCTCCAAATGCGTCAAGGCAACCCGACCCGTGGCCCGCCGCGCAGCTCCCGCCCGGATGAGCCTTGACACAGCGCTTGCTACTCTCCCGTCCATGCCGATCGCCGAGGGTATGGCTGTGACCTTCCCGGCCTACCTTGCCGTGTTTTTGGGTACTTTGATCCCTTGCGCGTTCCTCGTCATTCTTTACATCCAAGCCGAGAGTCGCAAGGCCGGAGAAAAGGTCGGACGAGGAGAGCAGGACTGAGCCTTGTCAAGTACAGCGCCGACGCGAACAGGGTTAGATCACAAGTTTGTCCAGTTCTTTTGTACGCTTCCTCGCCTGCAGTCTGCTAAAACTAAGCACGTACTGGGTCATTAAATAGGCTTTTTCCACCTAATCCTCCAGTGGTTACACCGCTGTCCTGTCAAGAGTCACGAGCTCGACGTTTCATCGGCAAGGAGCTGGTTGATGATTTTGATCACACACTTCACATTATCTTCTAAAGGATTGCCACAGTCTATCATCACGTGCGCGTCGCAGTCGATCTTGTATTCAATGTTCTCATAGTTTCGAACAATCTGATCGGCGTTACGAGGCCTGAAATCCCGCGACGTTCGTTTCGCAAGCCGCTCCTCCCATACCGACTTTTCCGCATAGCAATCAACGAGCACGCAGAGAGCTTGAGCCTTCCTCGTGATCTGTACTGCGCGCTCCCCGAGTGCGACGCGTCCGAGCGGGCTTTCTAGAACTACCCCTTTCGCTCCCACGTTAAGTTGCGTCAGACCGACGGCAAACATTGCCTCATACGTCATGTCATTCGAATCAACATGGATCGAAGCCGCATGTTCCGGACATACCTTGCGGATGTCAGCCAGCACTCGAGCGTCGTGACGCATGGCGGGTTCGCGCACATCGTCTTTGCATACCAAGCAATATCCTAGTTCCTTGGCCACACCGAGGGCCAATGTTGTCTTGCCAACACCAGGGTACTAAGCGAGGCGATGATAAATTCAGAAGACGAGCACTCGCTGAAGGTCAGTAAGAGACGAGATTTCGACCTAAAAAGGATAGATGGCAACTAGAACAAGACTACTTACCCCACGAATAAGGACCACAACCTGGCGTTGACCGAGGTGAGGACTCATAAGTGCTGGTCAATGGATAACGCAAAAGTTTGTGTACTGCACTGGAAATACGGCAGGAGTGACAAAGACGAAAGGCAGATGCAGACGCTTCCCCTTCAACAAAAGGCAGGTGGGAAGATAGGACGTGTAGACGTGTTGAACCTTCCGACTTCTAATCTTCCAACCTTGTGCTGTAAATGCTCGATAGGATGTACAGGGTGCCCTCACATAAATTGCATTCCAGCAATACTAGAAACCAGAGTAAGGCGTTTAAAGTGCGATCTTGATAACGATGTCGAGGTGTTGTGGGGTGGGATGACGCTCTTCTTGCAACTCGGCAAACGCTGATCAGGGGCGGCGCTGGAGTTTCGACCAGGTAGCCTTGCGGGGCTTTCAAAACACTTGTCGCTGGCATGCGGCACATCGATGATGCAGCAGATTTTGGTTCCACACAGAAGGCAGCAAAAAAAATCAACGGCTTTGCGAATGTGCAATGCGACGGCATTTCTGGCGTATCTAACTGTAAGCCAACCCTGCTATCCATAATTTCTGGAAAATTGGGATGATGTAAAACTACATACATTAAATCGCAAATTTAGAGAGTCAATTTAGACATCATGTCCCTACCGTACTTGCTCCCGGCAAAAACATCTTGCAAAACATTAAGATAGCGGTTTTGAATACACTGAAGGAGTAAGGATCTAAGAGAGTATAAACAATCAGTCTCCCGTTTAAGTGAGCGTTTTTTATCGAAGGTATCAATACAAAGCGTTTCAAGGTTTCCAAAAAAAGCTTCTTTGCTAGCTCACGGCATCTCTAAAAATGAGTGGAAAGGATACGCAGTTCTCACTGAAATCTTTCCATCCGCAACGCAGATGTCAAGTGCGATGGCGAGAGTATCTTTCTGTTTCTTATCGAGAAGCGCAAGTCGAGGAAATAGGAAGTTGAAAATTAACCTATAAGAGGACCATGATCCATTAGAAACTAACTAGCTACAGCAGTACCACGAGCATATGAGTATTACAATCGAAGGGCAATCGGTATAATACCGTCTTCGTAAGAGCTAGAATTTGTTTAGCCTCTCACTTTCTTGCACACGCCCATCATACATGCATTCCCTTCTCCCTTCACACCCTGACCCTGACCTCGCCCACTTCGTCCGAACAACGCGATCAGCATGCCTCCTACATACTGTACAAAGGCGGTCGCACCATAAAGCCACTTGCTGTAAGACCCAAAGGGGCACAATTCGACTCTTTTTGTTTCTCAAAAATAATGACATGCAAGCAAGTACCTTTGGGGTCCGTGGGGATGCAGACCATCTCCGAATGTAAGGCACTACAGGCCGAAAAACTAAAGGTGAATGGAGCGGTCGGTTTCATCAAACGCTGGATGTACAACTGGGATCTGGCGGGATGGAACAATGTAGCTTGCATTGCATTCGAAAAATAAATGGCATGCACGCATTTCGTTGTGCATCAGGCGCAAAATGGCACTAGAGCCACGGAAATATTCTTCAGCAAACTGTGGTATTCCGCAATTGTGGCATCAAAATCGGGTCCCAGATGCCCGCTTGCGTCAGATTGTACTGTCTTAGTTGTTGCTGTAAAGACAGTCTTCAGGCTACAAGCATGTGCCTTCAATAATAATAAAACGTCTGCACTACTACGAGGGCCTACTGCCATGGACACCGGCATTTCGAAGGCGTAGCAGGACACGACATGACGCAGCTCATGCTCTACAAGATCGGTAAAGAGCGTTGCGTACACGAGTGCGGCGAGGGGGATATGCTGTTGCACGGGCGATTTATCATACAGAGACATGTTTTACCTTCCATTTTTACAGTAGAGAAAACGAGAACTTTTCATTATCATATGCCCGTACAGCACAGAACTGTGCTCTTTGTCCCTGCTGGGTTGACGCAGGTGTCGGTGAGTAGGAGCCCAGCCATTTACATGAACATGTGCTATCGTACTCATGTACAGCACTCATGTGCAGTATGTGAGAAGTAGATAAAACACTGGGTTCTCCCTGGTTGTAAATAAACTTTGTCACTAATCTGAAAGCCCCTACAAAGTGAACCGTCACAGAGGTTCATTTCTGTATATAAACAATGTGAAAAGGTGGTACGCCCTGAACCTCAGGCTTCGAAAGTTCTGGGGCCATTGCCATTGTAAGTCTTGCTTCGCCCAGGCATGGAAATGATAGTTAGTGTCATGCACTCCATGCAAAGGGCACCCGCATTCCGCTCGTACTTGCATATAAAACGGAATTGCGGAAATGTCCGATTTCCATGATGTTAGCTAGTGAGGAAGCAGGATGTTCTTTTTTCTGTAATTCGGTTATAATTTGCAATGAACGTTAATATCATATCTGAAGCGAGCGCAACAGGTAAAGAGGCCGCCCCTCCGGTCCTGTTTGCGATTAATGGGCAGGCGAAGGAAGATGTAATTTGAAGAAAAGGCCCCTAACTCTTTCCAGAATGTGCCTGCTGGAGAGAAAGCTTCTACAACCTCCCGGCCTGTGGGCCGCTCGCAGTGGCCCCGGCCATTGATGGCACGGTTGACCCCATGCCCGGTAATGTGGGACCACTCATTTTCAGCACTATAAATGTAGGGGATTTGTTTCCTCAAGCCTAGCATTTTCGCAGCAAAGCAAGTTCTTCAACCTTCATATCTTTTCATCTCCTTCTGCTACCAACAGAAGTCATCAAAATGAACACGACGACCTTCTTTGTTGTCGCTGTCCTCCTCATCTCTGCTGCCTCAGCAAACCCCATCAAAGACATTTTCTTTGACCTCCTCAAGGCTACACCCACCTTCGACAATTGATGAGTTGACTTTTCGCGATAAGCTCCTCTGGGCATCAAGCTCGGCGGCGTGTTATTCAAATCTGGGTATCGGCCATTGGGAGTATCGCTAATTTATTGAATTCACACTGGAAGAAAGGACGTATCGATGTCTCTAGCGTAGAATAAGTCCGTGGTTTGAAGTAAATTGAATTTCTTTCCTGAATATGAGACCTATGCATACCAATTTCTTGATTTCTCTTGCTGTGCTGTTCATTTAAGCTCTCTTCAAATTTCGTGAATTCAACTCGCTTCATTGCTCGCCTCTCTGTAGCATTATCTATATCCTACTTGCGACATGACAATCATCTAAAAACATTACCAACGCGACGCATGCTTTACTCGTAGACAATTCTGTCACTCGTCAATGTCACGTGTAAACACCTCTTTATTGCGGACTGGAACAACATTATGATATCAATGAGACACCGTACTGGCTCTTCGGAAGAAGAGCAAGTAACGCAACCCCTCTGAGAACGCTGAGGAAGAAACTCAATGTCAAGATTTAATAAATAACCTCCCAGTTTTTCTAGGAGATTCAAAGTGCTGCACTTTTAGTAATTCTTTACGAAGACGCAAGTCCGGTCATTTCAGGAAGAAAAGAAGGCATAATGAAAGGCACCAAAAGCACTCCCTAGCTAGGCTAAGGAAGAGGCTCGTAGATGAAGATTTTAGTTTTAAGACGAAGGTGGTTTTTTGGCAGTCTCGATCATATGGAGACTGACTTCCAAAACAGCAGCCAACGGCTAAAACGAATAATTTCTGTAGATGTCCACACCCGTACAGCACAGTACCCTTGGTACTGTACGGCACAGCAGGTACCGGTACCCTTGGGTACAGTGCTATCAAATGGCACAAAAACCGTCCCGCGCGGAGGGCCACTCAGATCACTTCTTCTGGCGATATGGACAACGTGATTCGTACCCTTCTTCCTCGAATTCTTACCCTGCGCTCCGGTGGAAGTTGGTTCCGATGTCCTCACTCCTGAAAAGAGGAATTCGTTTGTCTCCCGTACATTGCGCGCACCTCCGTCCCTCCAGCGGCAATTCCTTTCTCTCCTGCTCAAACTTTTTCGCAGTGTGCTCTCCACTCGAGAGAACCTTTTCATCGCCTGTACGCTGACTAATTGCGATGGACGACGCGGCCTTCGTTGCAACCCCCGCACTGTCCATGCCCAAACGAGCGAGGCATGCGTCCATGTCGTCTGCGGCAGGCCGCTCTGCCAGGCAGGGCTCTCCCAGTGATCCTTCCAGAGCACGTGCCGAGCGTCGTGTTCGCCCAGGGGCAACTGTGCACACGGCTCGACGCGATCAGGCGCCCACGCTTCCACTGGCGTCACCATTGAAACCAGAACAAGGCACCCGCGAAGCGTTGGAGCTTCTCTACGAGAGTGCAAAGACTGAAGAAAAGGCAGGGCGAGTAACCAACGCTCTTGGCATGTATGAGTCCCTGGTGCAATTGGACACTTCGAATGGGAGGGCATGGGTTCGTTACGCGACAGTTCTGCAGCGCGGTGGGGAGACTAATCGCGCTAGGGAAGTGCTCAGACGCGCGCTCAAGGCGAACCCTACCAATGCGATTCTTTGGCAGACTTGGGCAGATTTGGAAAAGGGGCTTGGTAATTTTGTCACAGCGAGAAGGCTCTTTGCCAAAGTTGCGGAAGCGAATCCTGATTTGCCCTCTCTTTATCATTCGTGGGGGTCGATGGAATACAAATGCGGGAACGTGGAGGAAGCTAGGCGATTGTACAGGCAGGGGCTGAGGGTATGTCCGACAGCGACTAGGTTATATCACTCCCTTGGTGTCCTCGAAGACAAACGCGGTAACTCTGATGCAGCAAGAATTATTCTAACAAAGGGGCTCAAAGTTGAGCCTGACAATCCATATCTGCACCATGCGTTGGGCGTTTTTGAGTATAGAAGGGGTAAGGTGTCTGCTGCACGTGAGTGTTTCACGAGAGCGACTCGAGTGGACCCACGACATACGCTCTCGTGGCTTTCTTTTGGCCAACTTGAGGAATTTGAAGGAAATCGGGACATGGCGAGGAAGTACTACGCAAAAGGCACTTCTATAACAGGTCGAAGTGCGGTTCAGCTTTGGCAAGCATGGGCACGCATGGAGGAAAAATCAGGAAACTTGCACGGCGCAATCAGCTTATACAGAAGGGCTGCCACGGCTTATCCGGATGATCCCATGCTATATTGTTCGTGGGGGAAGCTTGTGGAGAGCCGTGGCGAGATTTCTGCTGCAAGGACTTTATTCGCGAAAGGACTTGAAGCTGACCCAACGCGAGCTTATCTATGGCAGGCACTTGCACTTCTTGAACAAAGACAATTCAACCCGGAGGTTTCGCGACAGCTTTTTGACGAAGGGTCAAAGGCGAGCAAAGGAAAAGAAAGGGCGGCACTATTTCATGCCTGGGCAGCGATGGAATGGGAAAGCGAGAGGGAAGAAAAAGCACGAGAACTCTTTGGAGAGGCCGTGAAAGTTGACGATAAGTGCTCGTGGTTGTGGCTCTGGTTTGCACGCTTTGAAATAGCACATAACAACATATCCGTTGCCAGACATTACATATCGCGCAGTATTAACCTTGACCCCAAGGACAGCTCCCCTTGGCGGGCCTGGGCGGAGCTGGAGCGCTCAGTAGGAGATGAGGAACAAGCTCGTTTTATGTTTCGGAGGGCAGCCGAGCTCGAATCCAGTAGAGAACTTTTTGAAATGGACCCAGAGAGTCCGCTCCGACGCCCATGGCGAAAGTTATAGTTCTCGTCAGTGAGGAAGAGGTGTCACACAGACTCTTTGGCCACGAAATTTTGCATAGATTGGCAGAAGCCACTGACTTACATTTTGAATTGTTTAGTGCCAGAGTATCAAATTGTTCGCGTTTGCCTTTGAGTGTATCGCCCATCTGAAAGAAAATCTAAAAGAGTACGTATCGGTGGGGTAGTGTCGCCCGCAGGATCTTCGGCTATCCTCGCTTAATATAGTTCGCGAGGATACGGAAAACTTCTAAAATATACAGGTTGAGGTGGTCGTTCCTCCCCCACATACGAGTGATGAAAGTTATCCTATGGATCATCGTCCTCTTCTGCGCTGGTGTGCGTGTATGGTTCGAACTTCTTTCCGTCCCCGTGCAGAAGGTAAAATTTGTTCTGAAACTCTACCCAGTGCAATCTCAGCGCGTGAAGAAAGGCTGATAGCGACTCCATAAACATTAACACACCCAGTGTCGCTCCAACCCACATGAAGAAACCAATCATCATCGCTATAGGATTCCCTGAGGAAACCGACCCGTAGATCAACTTCTCTAGAAACACGTCACTGAGTTCAGCATGTGCGAGGCTCAATGCCCATAGCCGAAGATAACTGGCAGTGTTACTGACTGCACCCAGGACGAACTCGATCGTATGGATCATTTGGTGTACAAATACTTCCCCGAAATCGAAAGGCTCGCCGTTGTCGTCGTCATCATATGGGGTTGAATGTTCGTCATCTGCGAGTCTCATATATCTCTTCCGGTTGTTGTGACGTGCACGGAGGATGAGTGGTTTTGGAAACAGCATCCATGGAACCGCAATCACGGCTGCTATTGTCAAGAACAGTTGGATTGTGTTTTGACCTGGGAACATGACCATATCTGCAGGCAGATTCCCTGGACTCATAAACATTCCGATTAACACAGACTTAAGGTCAGGAGGGCTGCAGTTCGGATCTGCGATGCATTCTGCAGAGTTATAGTCTGTAAACCACTTCAAGATGATGATGAACACCAAGTAGCCGAAAATGGCGTTCATGAAAATCATTTGTGGAATGAAGACATGGATGATATCTATTCTCTGTTTGAAGAATTTAGCGTTGCGGTACGATAAGCATATTCCCATCACCATTTGGCACACTCCGAGCACAATCGATAGTTTCATCTTATATGAGTTGAAGAAGATTAGACCTGTCTTACTTGATTTCCATGCGGGATCAAAACCAAGGGGATATGGTGCAAGCGGTGGTAAGACGCTTGCAGGGTTGACGCAATTGTCAATTCCACAGGCCATCTCACTCTCCGCAGTATATTTCCACCTTGACCCAAATATGTCTATTGGAACGGCGAAGAATTCATTGTATATAAATCCAGTGTATATTGAGAAAATTCCCATCAACAAAATGACATATCTCCCATCATAGCAGGTCTTCATCATCTCACCCATTCGTTTCCCCAGTGCATTGTAATGTCGCTCGTTTCGAACCAAGTACGCGGCAAATAGGGTCATTAGTATTCCATGACCAATATCTCCAAACATCACCGCAAAGAGAAATGGAAACGTGATAATTGTGAACGGGGCTGGGTTCACCTCTTGATACTTGGCAACTCCATATGACTCAACAATGCTTTGGAAAACTTCGGTAAATTTGTTGGTCTTGAAGTACGTCGGAGGTACATCCTTGGGACCCCTTGGTCGTTCTTCCAAAACGGAAGGTACTTGCGCGTTCGACCGACGTCTTCCAATCTCTAGAGCGTTTCGCACATCATCTTGAGCTGATTCTGGACACCACACGTCTGCAATAAAAAGCTGATGACTTGTGTCGTAATTGAGGAGATTCAATGTGTGAAAGATTCCCATATCACGCTTCACCTTTTCTGTCCAAGAAAGCACTTGTTGGCTTACACCTCGCAAGATCTCTGATCGCTGACTCGCTGTGGTTTCCATGATTGCTTCGAGATCGGCCAACCTCGTCCGACAGTGTGTGAGGGCGGTCATCTGGCTAGCATGGTCTTCTGGTACTACGTATCTGTTTGCATTAAACGCGTCGCATATTTTTGAGACCTTGCTCTTGACGGCCGAACCCGAGAAAAAAACCATGAAAACGCTTTTGTCTCTCTCCTCACCACTTTCTGGATCAACAAGCTTTCCTCCGATATCAGCAAATCGCACGAAGCAATTACCATGCGTGGCGCGGAAGAGCACTCGCTCGAACGAGGACATCTTCTCACGATCAATAGTTCCAGTGAAGAAAGAGAGCATTGATGACATGCGAAGTCCGGAGTCCCCTGCGGCACCAAAGCCTGAGTTGAAGGCATTGGGCGAGACATCTATATCAGATTCATCGTCAACCACAATCGTGGGCGCATCCGACAGGGCGGAGATTTCGCCCATGACGCCTGCTATGAGTCCAGATCTTCCTCCCCTCTGAGGTCGTGCACCTGGCCCAGGTGAGGGCGAGCTAGAGTTGCGCATTCGCGGGGCGGACCGGAAGAACTCGGCGGCGCGCTCGAGTACGCAACGCAACTCGATAGTCTCGTTATATTGCGTGGATATTGCTTCCGCGTTCCCATTCATCTCGAGCAAGGAGTGTTCGAGGCTGTTGAGATGGCCATCGAGGTCATCGAGTCGAAACGTAGGGCCAGTGCCTGGGCCATGGAATGCCGATGGAGCAAGAGTGAGATGGTCGGTACCCTTGATCTGGTCAGTGAGGTATCGGATAACTCGAAGCATGTCATCACAGCGACGGACATTCTCGCTAAAGGTTCGCTGAAAAGCAGATTGATTCTCGTTAAGATCCTTGAACTGAACCAAGCCGAGCTCGCCAAGTTCATCGATAGTGTCATGCGCTGCGGCGCGGTCAAAATAGAGCCTCACTAACACCATGTCCTCGGAGCGAAAGAGCGTACCGACTTTGTTCGTGCGCATGCGGTTAAAGGCAGCGACGGTGGACTTGCGAGTGGATTTCTTGTTCGAGGGGTCATTGTCGGTACCGGCGAGGGTCGAGAGACGCAGACCAGAGTTGGCACGTCGACCGAGGGATGCTAAGGTAGTGTACGGATCGCGAAGGGAAGGCATCTTGCCTGCGGCGGAAACCGCCGGGTTGCTACTTCGACGCCTCGTCGTGGGGGACCAATCTGGCTTGACGCCAGAGGAATGACCGAAGTCTGGAGTCCGGGAGAGGAGTGAAGTACAGTCGAAAAAAGGCAGTTGTCAAGAGAAGCACGGGTGCTGGCGAATTTTTCGTTCTGAGGTAAGTACGTACCCCTCGCGCTGGTGCAGGGCGTGTTGAACATAATTATCGAATGCGCAGGGACAGCCCCAGACAAGCGGGGAGCACACGTATGACAACGCTCCCAACGCAAAGATCAGTTGCAGTTCCACTGTCAGGACCGGGGGAAATCTGATCCAATTCAGTTTTTCCTCGAAGAGCGGGCAGAGAAATGTATGGTGTCAGCATCTTTTTTTCCTGGTCGCCGGAATGCTGTAGTGCAGCTGCTGTACAGTAGTACAGCAGAACTTTGGCAACTGCACTGTCAGAAACCGGCACTTCTCAATGGGGACTACAGCGCTCACTCCTTCTCAATGGCACGAAGACACTGCCTGAAAGATGCAGGGCTCTCTAGAGCCAGATACTATCTCACCGTGCAGCCTGTTTCCATTGGTCTTCCTTACTTCATGGAGCAAACTGAATGGATGGTGTCTTTCCAGGCCCAGCAATGCCCATTGTGAACATCTATCGCACGCCCAAACATGCAAATTGTACTCTTCTCGCTGCTGCTTTCTTGCGACGACGACTGGGAACGAAGACTATATCATTTTCTCTAGTCTAGCATGGGGAAAGTTAAGGAAAGTTCTGGGGTAATGGTAGCTTAAAATGCATTGCCAAACAAAAATGGTGCCTCTCAGAGAGCTTCCCATTCATGCGAGAGCTGGGCAGATTAAATTTTATCTCCCTCGAAAAGCGCGGCGCAGGACGCAAGGTCTTCGATGAAGGGAAAACGCTCTGCTGCCCAATCGCTTGTACAAAACTATCCATCCAGGTCCATATGAACGGGGCTATTACATTTAAAAATATCAGTTTACCAACTCCACGCAATCGCACGCTTTAAAGTTCGTACTTTTTCTCACTAAGGCCACCGGAATCAGGAGGGAAATGTCACAATACGGAGTAACGAGTGAGCACTCGTTACTCAGTCCTTGCGTTCAATCTTTTCTCATTTTCTGCAATTTCTCTGTTTTGTAGGATGCAATCTTCTAGAGACTCTGTAGGGGCTTGGGGTTTGAGCCCGAGAGTAATTTCTTCCTGAATGACAACGAATCTCTTATTGATCAACGCACCGAATATTTTACACTGTACAGTAGGCGCTGGTGTTTTCATTCTGATGCTGTCAATAGGGAAATAATTTAAGGGCGCATTTTCCGAGTCAGACAATATATCATACTTTTTTCTCGTTCAGCCTTCATACTGGCGCATCTTACTTGTTCATTGGTAGATAAGTTTAGATCATACTCGGACCCAGCCAAGCAGCTGCTTACTAGAAATGCCCAATTAACGCTGCTTCGTTCGCATCAGCTGGGAACCAGAATGTCCACTCATGCAGAAGTTTCGCCATCCCTTACCTCGACGTAGACCTCGCCCAACAGAGCCATGTCTGGTTCCCCAGTGTCTTTTCACACAGTCTTCTAACTAGTCTTGGCAAAATTGCCTTCGCCAACGTTCCATGTGAAAGCCGTTCGTCAGCAATCATCTTCAACGTGTCAACAACTGACTTTGCGACACTCATCATCGCTCCCATCACACCATGTTGGAGGGAATCGTTGCCGATGTTCTTGTGCGAGTCTTAGGAAGCTACGTCGACGGCTTGAATAAGGACAGTATTCGACTGGGAGTCTGGAGCGGTGATCTCGAGCTTAAGCATTTGCGCTTGCGCCCAGATGCCCTCGCAGTCTTGTTTGAGACTCTCGGACTCGATTTGCCGGTCACAGTTACGGCGGGGTACATTGGTTTGTTGAGGTTGGAGGTCCCCTGGAAGGCTTTGCGTTCAGCTCCCGTGCGGATTTACATGCACGATGTCACCGTCGTTGCCTCCCCGGTGTCTGACGGTGATCAGGCTGCTCTAGAGTTGCGAGAGAAGCGATTGAAGGCAGCGCGCCTCGCCACAGATGAGGCTGTCCGCGATGCAAAATTCAGTCTTGCAGGACATCAAAATGCTTCGTCTTCCATTGATCCTCCATCAGACGGGCAAGGCAAGGATGGCGCTGCGGACGGTAAACCGCCAGCGGGCGACGGTAGTCGATCTCAGAGTGGATACCGGGTCGCAAGGTGGGGTTGGAACTTCACCAGCAAAGTTGTCACGAAAATTGTAGATAACATTCAAATAGATGTTGAGAACGTTGTCGTGCAGTACGAGGATGCAAGCAGTGTGCGGGACCGCCCTTACACGGCAACTATAGCGTTGGATTCTCTCAGGGCTTGTTCAACAAATCATGTGTGGGAGCCGGTGTTTATAGAGAATCCGTCATCTCCTGTGGTACACAAAGTACTTTACATGCGTGGCTTAGTCCTAAACTGGGAGCCCGGCAATGCGAACAACTCTATCAAGGGCTGGATCTTAGATGCGGAAGCGCAGCGAATCCCCGGTCAATGGTCTGGTTTCGTCAGAAAGTGCTCCAGGCATGCTATCAAGCCAATAGATGGCGAGCTGAGAATTTCCTTGACTAAAAGTGCCGCACTGGCGGCCGCCTTAGCCGGCAAGGACGAGAACTATTTGGAGCTCCGAAAGATTCCAAGGGTGCAGATGGATTTACATTTTCCGGAAGTCCAAATCATTTTAGACGACTTCCAGTACCACACGCTGCTATCCACAATCATGTATCTTTCAGATATCGACCGAAAGGTGCGACCTAAGACTGCAAGGGGAAGGTGGTTCTGGGCCCTCGACCGTCTTCTCCCTCGCTTTAAGGAACGGAGGGAGGCTGTTTTGCGCTTCAATGCCACAGGTCTCAGAGAAAGACGGAAAAAGCGTGAAGATTACTGCCGTGCAAGAAACATCATCGTAACTTCGCGACGGAAAGGTTCTAGGGAGCCGGAAACTGAAGCGAAAATCGTAGAAGAACTAGAGGCTGACCTTTCTTACAGGGACGTCATTCTATTTCGTGACTTAGCAGATAGGGACTTAATCGCTGCAGCTAAGGAGGCGAGCGCCAGTGCGGTATCCACGAGTCGATTTTGGTCGCTGTTCTCGCGACAAGGGCGTGACAGTGGGGCTGCGGTCTCCACCGCGAGTTCTGACAAGGGGACGTCGGAGAGGTCTAGGAGTCGCAACGATGGCTTAACGCAGCCTTCCGATGGTGCCCAGACTGAAGCAACACCAAGTGGTTCTTTAAGGACATCATTTTCTGAACGGCAATCGGATGATATCTTTGAAATGTCTAACGAAATTCGACCACCATCACAGGAGAGTAGCTTTTCCGAAGCTCTATCGAAGAATAGTTTTGACGAAGGCGAGGAAGCCACTATCCCAAATTTTCGAATGGGGTTCTTGCTTGGAAAGGGATCTATTGAACTGAAAGAAGGTGGGTTTCCTGATGCTCCAATGCCAGTCTCTAGCCTTGAGTTTGGAGAACTAAGAATAGGTATTGAAACAAGACCTGGAGCGGGAATGTTGCTTGAGGCCTTGTTGGGAACTTTTCAAGTGATTGATTTGCAGAAGCAAATGAAAGTTATGTACCCACGCGCTCCATGGGCTGGAGAGACTAAGACCACCAGAAACGGTTTAAATGAGGACTCATCGCTACCCGCGCGCCGTAATTCAGATCAACTCATGTCTGACCTCGCGGACGATTGGGCCCAGTCTCAAAAGCACTCAGAAAATGTAGAGACGTTCAATGAAAGAGCTAAAGAGACTACTGGTATCGAAGTTGCACATCTGCATTCCTACCCACACGACATATCAAACGCCATCTGCGAAATTCGAGGCGAATATGGACTAGAGAGTGAACCACTGCCAGCCACGAGCCCATCGTTTCCGACTGTAGGGCAATTCAAGGAGGGCTTTGGAAGCGACTCATCGGGCTCTATTTCAGCCCTATCTGATGGGGGGATCTCGGGAGTATCCGTTCAGAATATTGAGGATCTTTCTGTTGTATCCCACACTCCACTGAAGTACATCGCCGCACTGCGATTGAACCATGAGGAAGCCCCTCAAGGGCAGTGGGCAAGTGGTGCCACAAGAATGGCCATGGACTTAGCAATCGGTGGCATGGAAGTTCTTGTTGACGGACCAAAAGGAGCTTTCGTTTCATCTGTTGCTTTTTGGCATCCGAGGGAGAAAATGCCTTCGATCATGCAATTTCTGAGCAGAGCGGCGGCGCCACGGCTTGCATCATTGCGGATGGACATCCAGAAAGCAATCCTAGATAGGTCTGTCCCAATGCGAATGGATATGCTTATTCGAGGACCGCGTTTCGTCGTTCCAGGTTCTTCTGGGGGCGACGTGTCTCTCGTCCTGGACCTTGGTACATTCGCAATGGAAACCTCCACAGGCCCATCAGAGGTTGTCAGTTCAGAGACACTTGCATCTAAATGCGACTCCCCCATGGACATGCCACGCGAGAATTCAATATCGATTCGATACACGGATTACAAGATGGCCGTTAGTGACTTGGGGCTTTTCGTAGTTTCAAAAGCGGGGAAACAAGCAGCGGAGCGCATTATCAGACCTTTTTCGGTGCATGTGCTCCTACAAGTGCTGCATAACTCATCCTTTGTGGAAGCCGTAACACATGTGTACGGCCTTTCCAGCACACAAAGGTCAAGCTCAGAGCCCAGATGCCTTCATTGCGAACTTCCGTATCACACGATGCCTTTCGTCAAATCTTAGGTATTGCAAAGGGTTGGGGAGATCGTGCACCAAGACAGTTTGTCAGCAGCGGCATTGAACCGAATCCAGTTTCGAACTCCATCTCCATGTCTGCAGAGCTTGAAGAAGTGCGGTTCGCTCATGGCGGTGGTGAAACGGTGGTATCGAATGGCATCGTGGAACGCTCAGAATCTGCGCTCATATCATTTGAAATGAGTTTAGATTTTGAAGACCTTCAACTTGAACTACGCGATTCAGGCTCGAAGCGTGTTGTCACATTATCCTCAACCGGGACCATGATCAAATTGATGAAGAGGCCAGAGCTCGTAGACTTCGATTTTCGGGTAAGGACGTTTGCAATCATTGACGGGAGTCGAGGCGCAACAGCTCCGTTCCGTCGCTTGGCGTATGCGGGGATGAACCACTATGGGTCTGGGCTTCAAGCATCTGACTCCGCCCCTGAAGACAGTTTCGCCCACGGAGACCAAACCACGTTCATAGTGCTGTCGTACCGTGGTGACTTAGTAAATCACGAGCAGTCTTTGGCCGTGAAGATACTGTCACTGCATATGGTGTGCGTTCGAGAGACCTATTTCGCCCTAGCAGATTTCTTCTACTTGAACAAGAACAAAATTCAAACACCGGAAAGTTCTTACCGAGCGTCCCATGTCAGTCACGCTGGTGATGCACAGCAGTTTGCGGGTACTGATAGAGCGGTTCGCGGTGGAGGAGAGGCGAACAGTGACGACGTGGTATATTCGGATCCTTTTAACGCACTTGGTATGACGACGTCCAGCGCCGCTAAGGCTCTACGGGAACAGGCTGAGCGCAGAATGGAACAGACAAAACAGGCTATTGCCAATAGAGGTCGTCTGCACGTCACTGCAGATTTAGACGGTCTAAACCTTACCCTCGTCTCCGCTGATGGTGCGATTGGAAGCTTTGACGTCACAAATTGTCGCGTAGGTCTTACGCAATTCTCCAACGGGGCGATTGAAGCATCGGGGAACCTTGGTGGTTTCGGTGTTCAAGACCTCACATCTGCGCATGAGGTTTACTCTGAGACTATCAGGTATACGCGCAGGGGGATTAACCCAAATTATGGGTCTGAGGAAGGCGATGGATGGTCTCTAAGCGTTCCAGAATCAGAAACCGAAGACGTATGGTTAGAGGCCCGTTTGACGAATTTGCGCATTGTGTACTTACAGCGCTTCATCATCATTCTGAAGAAGTACTTTGATGCACTGCGAGATAGCTTGAAACCAGTTCTGGAAATGAAGGGAGGCATAGGCGAAGTATTTCAAGGTGAAGAACATGAAGAGTTTCCCGCAATTCCAAGGCTTACTGGTCGAATGCGTTTGAAACTAGTGACGGAGAATGTGGATATTGTGATGCCCCGTCATTCACAGAGCCCCTATGAGGCATTGCGGTTCTTTGTACCGCACTCATCAATTTCAAATGAAGATCGTCCGTCCCCAGGATATCGCATCGGATTTCAAGTGAATGCTCGAGACGTAAACGCTCATGTCCTGTATCGGCCACCAGCTGAGGGGGAAGGGAGAGCTTTAACTCTCGGTGGAAAAGAGCCGGTCTTGCAACAGATATCACCGACATGCCCAATATCGGATCTGACCCCATTTGCAGAGGGTATATGTATTGTCGCGAAACTTGATGCATGGCGGAGTCGCCGAGTTCCGCAGGTTATTCTAAATACAGATGGTATCCCAGTGTTGAAAGATGGGGAAGAAGAAAGAGAGTACGACCCGGCGAAGTGGCTACCAACAATAAGGGTACGGGTATGTGCACCCAATGGCATTTATGCTAGGCTATGTGAAGCAGAGTATAGCATTCTTTATTTCACTTTTACGGAAAACGTGATCGAGAGACCAGATATTGAATTCACGGACATTGTGCGTGGTTTGAAGACGCCAGTTCTTCCAAGAAGAAAACCAGTACAACCAATAATGTTTTCGTCAAACCGGATGCCGGCAAACTATCAAATTCTATTTGAAGTGCCAGTAATTGAGAGCACTATAATGTATGGAGCGGATCCCCGAGCCGAAGAGGCCAAGCTTATCAAGTCCGAACTCCGAGACCTCCTTGGGTGCTTTGAATATGGGGTTGACTACCGCATGTCTGTCGAGGTGAGCGCCAACATGAATTCCCTTGTGGATATTCGCCCGTCAGCTCCAACTTACGGGGAAACACTTGTGATGCCGACAACTCGGAAGTTCGAGCAATTCAGCAATTCATATGACGGTGATATTAAGCCTCAAGAGGACAGCTCAGGTAATATATCTGAGGACAATAGATCCATCGCTTTGACCTGGGACCGGCCATTCGGTTTCCGTGCGAATGTGATGGTGGTTGCATCGGACCTGCGTATTATTGTTGAACCAGAGCTCTTCAGGGATCTTGGGAATTTGACGGCGCCTGGGTTCCCTTTTCTGAAGTCATCTGCCCCTGCTCCGCTCCTGCGATTTAATGGACGACTTTTAATACTGACGATTTCTAGACCAGAAGTCTGGTTAATGGCGAATCAATATCCAGGTGATGCTCGTTCTCTGGTTATTCGCGGTGACGTCATTGCTAAGGTACAATGGGCGGCTGTCACGGGACGCAATCGTGTCGAAGTAGCGGCAAACGGTATTCATGTGAACCTGTCGATCTTGGGACCCCACCGTAGTGCATTTCCGGTTGCACCGAGCAGCCCGTTGTTTAAGCGATCATCTTCGTCATGGAACACCGATGTAGAAACGCCGATGTTATATCCATGTGACGTCTCTATGAAGTTTGACGGTAGTGGATATGATCCCCCGAAAACCCCAGGAGAGGAGCCCATCAAGGCTCCTGGCTCGACTTTGTCTGTTAATGCTGAATCGATTTTGGTGCGAATTGACGTGAACGATGCACCACTGATACTTGCTGTGGGTTCTCGGTTAGTGAGGTTACAGTCGAGCGTGCTTTCAGTGCGGCCGCCGCAGCCTGGTCGGTTTGACGAATGGATTGACAAAGGGGAGGAAGGCGATGCCCGGCTTGCCATCCACTTCGCTCTTCCTCACAGTAGACTTATGTTTACAGATGAGACTGCGGGAAGGTATGTGCCCATTATGGAAGCACGTCTCAGAAATGCTGTTCTCCGATCAAATTTCCCGTGGCTTCTTAATGCTGCATTCGAATTTGCTCTGGACCTCTTCAACGAGGAGAAAGGATGGTGGGAACCAGGCATTGAGACCTTTCCAATCGAATTTGCTGCATCGCAAGGTCGGTCTGGATCGCGAGCGGTCAATGTGCGAGCTGAACGAGTCATTGACATCAACGTGACCCCGATTACAGTCTCCGGAGCCGCTCGAGTTTCGAACGCGTTGAAGTCGGCGATTGAAGATTTAGCTTCAAGAATGAGGGCAGAAGTAGATGACAGAGGGTCTGGTTCGGGGACAGTGCTTTCGAGAAATCTGAGTTCCAGCTTCCGTGCACCCGAAGCGGGTGCCCGTCGACCAAGTGTTGCTGCTTTCAGTGTGAGAAACGAAACTGGTCGTAGTCTTGTGATGTGGCTTCTTCATGATTCCACAAGGTGGACCCTGCGAGGAAATGGAGATGAGAGAGAAGTTGATACGCCCACTGATGAGATGCTGTGGACCGCCATTGGTGCCAGCGGAGGGTTGTCTTCCGATCCAAACAAAAATCGTCAGCTTGCCATGCGGTGCGTGTTACTTTTCAGCGGATATGAAGCTGTTACTTTATCGACTGCTGAAACTGGTGCGCGACTTGTAACGCTAGTGCCCGATACACGTGAACTAGGAACATTACCGTCTGGGAATCGGGGCGAACTCACCTCGCAAACATTTGTATGGGCCGTATCAATGAAACACGGGGTTCCGTGTGGATGTATTCGATCTTTATTGCGTCTTGTGAACAAAACGAGTACTGTGTTGGAAGTCAATGCCGGTGATCTCTCGAAATCTGCAAGCGCTGGTGAGCAGATGAAATCGTTGTGCGCAAGAGGTTCGGAAGGAGTCGATAGAAAGGCAACAGTATTGCTGAAGGCAGGAGCTTCTTGGTCAGTTCCGGTTCACTCAGTCAACCGATCTATTCGTATCAGACCTGCTATTTTCCATGCCCCTGACAATGATATGGGTTTGTATGAAGATAACGACCGACGCCCCAAGGCGAGGGGAAGAGTGCGCTATAGCTACACCTGGAGTGATCCGTTAAGCAAGATGTCGGCTCTGCATACAATAGCTCAAAGCTTGAGAGCAAAAGCTCGAACAGGAAGTGATGGCGAACTGAAAACACACGGGCCGATAGCTCCCATTCTGACATGCAGGAAAGCAGAAGCTCGAGGCTTCTTTTGCATGTCTATCTTCCCACTAGTAGATACAAAGGCTGAAAGTCCCATCGATGGGGGTAGTGGTGTCGGCTCATGGGTCGATGTTCACATTTGTCCGCCACTTGTTATTGAGAATATCATGCCCCGGAGGCTGAGTTTTAAGCTTGCCACCTCTGGTGCCATCAGTGCTTCTGGGAAGGAACAGGTGGTTGGGTATGGGACGATCGAGCCCTCGCGTGAAGCTCATATTCATACCGCAGGATCAGATTTGAATGCTCTTTCGATTTCCATGGGCTTTGACAACAGTCCCCAAGCATCAGAGACAAACATATTTTCCCATTCGCCACCACACCGTAGCTTTGGTACTTATCATCCGAATTTGGCAAGTTTGAGGTCCATATCGATGGGTGCAGGCAAATATACTCCGTTGAAGCTCAGTCTCATTCAAGAGCAACGGGTGAATACAAGGTATGTACGGGCATATTGCGAATTCTGGATTAGGAACCGTTCGGATACGGACTTATTCTTCCGAAATCACGGACCAGGGCGTGATGGATATGAATCGGGAAGTCCAAAGGCATTCTTGCGTGGTTGCCCTCCTGGAACCGTGGCAGAAAAGTTTATTTGTTTTTCAGGCTCGTGGATGTCCTTTCAAAGAGTTGATGTTACAGAAGACATTTGGGTTAACATTGGAACGGAGGTTTCCGAAATTGACAAGCCTGTACCCATAAAATTTGATGGCTTATCCCTCTTCCTTGAAGTGCGGCCGGCGAAAGGTCGATTTCAACGGGCTCTTGTAGTTACAATAAGGAACGCTGCCTGGCTCGAGAACCGCACAGGTGCTCTTCTCCAATGGTGTCAACCAGAGGCCCTTAACCCTCATGGGATAGCTCTTGCAGCAAAAGTACATTCAATTGAACCAGACAAGCATTGTGCTCTTCATTGTGACTTTCGATCCCATAAGACTGCGCTATGTTTTCGACGAGCAACTGCGGATGGCTTGAGCGATTGGATATGGTCGCGTCCCGTTTTCGTTACGGGAGTGGAAGGAGAATTTGCAGCAAAAATGTATCGTCCAAAGCGGCATGAGCAATACATCGCCCGTGTAGTCGTTTCCAAGATAGGAAATGGAGTTTCGTCTATTATCGTTCACAAAGAGGATAGAAGCACCCCACCTTACAGGATTGTCAACCTATGCAACGCAAGATCCATAGCATTCCGACAGTCGGGAGTTAACGAAACCCACCCATGGTTGGTCAGGCCCGGCAAGTCTACTCGTTACTCGTGGGATGACCCTCAAGCTCCAGTCAAGCGCCGCTCTCTAGTGATTGAAGTGCTGGAAGGGACAAGCGGGAGAGATGGGGCGGGTAATGTTACCTTACTTGCGACGAGTGAAGCTGATTCTGCGCACGCAGATGAGTCAGACGTTACTCGGCTGCAAGGAGGGCTTGTCAGAAAACCGAAGGGAGCGAAGGCCTCGAAGTTTGACCTCAATATTGACATAATCAGAAAAGACATCCCGTTTTCGAATTCGAAACGATTTGATCCACCTCTCTGCATATCCGTTCATGTTGACGGCCCCACGAAAGTAGTAACCTTTCGAGATGGTGAGGGCAAAGCCAGTAAGAGTACGAAACAAATTGAAAGAGGAGAAGTCGAGGATTCTATTGAAGTTGCAGCCAACAGCAAAAGCTATGGACCATCAGATACCGCGGATGCTAGTGGAAACGTCGATGTCGAGCTTTTTGTGAAAGGCCTTGGAATATCGTTTGTGGAATCAACACCAGCTGAACTTGCTTATCTTTCTGTTTCTGGCATTCATTTCCGGTTAGATAGATTCGATGGTCAACAGCTAGTGATTTGCGAAGTCATGGATCTACAGTTGGACAACCAGCTTTCACATTGCACATGGCCTGTAGTTTTGTGGTCTCCCCCGCCACCATCCACAGGTGTGATCGGACGAATGACAGAGAGAGCAAAGGATGGAATGTCTTCCAGTCAGACTACACGCCGGGAGCCACCCCGTAAGCCATTTTTTCAATTCACACTTCATGGACAGTACCCTGCAATTGAGCAACGCATTGGAAGTTTTCGTGGGATTTTCGTCGCACTCCAAGAGCTGCAACTCGCAGCCGACGAGGATTTTGTTCTTCGGGTTTGGCTCTTTGTGGTTTCGCTGCTTGAAGCAGCTGGTGGCTCGAATCGAGAGAGGGAAGAAGCACTTGATGGGAAGGATGGTGCGGAAACTGGCCTTGCTCTTCTTGCGAATGATAACGCAACTACGGGGACAAAACAACGGGCTGTAGCTACGAAAGGTAGAGCAAGTGGTGCTCTTAACCGTATCTACGTTGAACACCTGGAGTTGTGCCCACTGAAGTTATCTGTTTCATTCACATCGTCCCGAACATCAAGTGCTGCAGAACATATTGGCGGGTTCAGGTCTCTTATTCGAACACTGGTGGCTGTTCTTGGGAATGTTGAGAACGCAGAATTTCGCTTCAATGCTCTTGAATTGCAGCATGTTTTCGATACTGCATCTCATTTCCGCTCGTTAATCACAGAGTACTACGTCTCACAAGGTTCAAACCAAAAAATGGTGCTACTGGCATCAAACTCATTGATCGGGAATCCATCAGCGCTCTTTGACTCCATTGCAATAGGGACGCGAGATTTTTTCGTCGAACCAGCAAATGCGAAAGGATCTGCTGATTTTATCGCAAGCATTGGCCGTGGATCTTCGTCATTACTGACGAATACCGTAGGAGGGATCGTTGGATCTTTGGGTGGCATCCCCCGAGCTGTTGCGCAGGGACTAGAGACGGCAGTTGGCGACCGTGAGTACCTCGCAGAACGTGACTCTATTCGCGGAGGTCGTGCTCGAATTGCATCCTCTCCGGCGCAGGGTCTTTACACCGGCGCGCTCAGCTTTGGTCATGGAATTGCTTCGGGAGCAGCTGGTTTAATTCGAGACCCGATTCAAGGAGCCGCTGAAGAGGGACCTTCGGGATTTATCAAGGGGCTAGGAAAAGGTTTCATCGGTGGAATGCTAAAACCAATCACTGGAGCTCTCGACCTAATTGCTGAACCAGCAGCAGGGTTTCGCAGCATGATGGTATCCGATCGGTCTCATGGTCTTGCTGAACCAGCTCGTCCTCCGCGCGCATTCTGGGGTGCAAATGCTGACCAAATGATATCCTACGACCTGCGCGCGGCTCTCGGACATGCTATTCTCAGAGTTGTCAACAGTGGAGAAAATCAGTCAAATGAGGAGAGACTACTCTCCTGGACACACCTTGTAGCTGTTCATTCCGGCGCAACGGAGGACGATGTCATTGCGTTTCTGTGGGCGCTGATGAGACGAAGCACGCGCTCGTCTCATTTCCATACAAAATATTTGCTCGATGCCCAAGGCAACCCACAAAGAGCAGAAAAAATGAGAGCCGGTCTGGTGACGAACAAACGATTGATTGTAGCATCGTTAGACGGCCATGTAATATGGGAGTATCCGTTATTGCATATCGCCGATACGCAAGTTTCGGTTGCTGCAAAGGACTATTTAATGGTTGGAATTCGTCCGTTAGGACAAAAGTCAAGGACGACTGCGCCGACCGGATGGCAAAAGATCCACTGCGGATCCATTTCGTCTAGAAACGACTTCAACACAGCTTTGCGGAAGGCTCTTGACGACCTGCGGATAACAACCAAAGCGGTTCTTCCCATCCCCCAAAACATTCTACTGGCCAAGAAATCGGCGGCTGGACAAGGAGTGCGGGAACACTATCGCGATGGCTCCCTCGAATTGGCCGATTTATCCAATTCTATGCAGCAAGGAACAGAATCCGGAAATATGTATGAATTGAAGAGCCTCCATCAAGATGCCTCTGTTGACGGACGTCGCGGTGTATTCACGGACATGAAGCTTCCCGGGCGTTCTTCGAATACAGTGCGAAGCCAAAACATGTCATTAACAGACCAAGACATATCACTCCAATTACAAAAGATAGCAAACAGCGCATCTGCAATTTCAATTGACGCTGCTCGATCAGTTCGACTGATTGTTGTGAATCTAACGGAGCATGCGTTACGCCTGGTTTGCTCTTCCCTTGACTCTGGTGCATGGGTGCAAGAGCCAACATCCACAATTGAGAAGAGATCAGTATCTCTCTTTGAGGCAGATGGGACAGCGGATCGTGCGAAGGATATCTCTGGAAGGATAGTGATGCAAGTTGGTACCGATGGAGGGAAATCGGGGAAGATGTTCATTATTCGCTTTTTGAATCCTCTGCTGGCCTCCAATGCATATGCTGTTGAAGCTCCAGCAGGGTTTGTGGCTCGCTTTCAGGGTGGTGAGAAAGGAAATCATGTGGAAACTGTGATAACTCTAGCCAGTGAGTCTAACTTACAAGGTATTGCAGTGAGTAAGAAGCAAGAATCAATCTCAAGAAAGGCGCCGGCCGAGCCTTTGCTTTTCGGAAGGAGCCAAGTGAGTCCATTCTTGCTACCATTGAACTCGAAACCGCCTCACGCCCCACAAAATCCATCTGCAGATCCGAGAGACCCTGAACTCATCGCGAAGCTTTCTTCACTAGGATTTTCATCGGAAGAGTCAATGTCGGCTCTTGAAGAATGTGATGCAGATCTTGCTGCAGCCTATGCACTACTTCTCGACCGAAAACCAAAAGAATAGTCCACGAAACTGTATTGTACTATGACTAATAACTAACTTTCCAAAGATATTGCTATTACTTTGTAGTAGCGTTAGTAGAGCTGTGTGTTTAAGAGCAGTGTCTATTGCTCGTGTAGGACAAGCGGAGCATGATTACACAATAAATAATTGTTCAATTTCAATTTTCGCAGGCCTAAAATGGCGTCAATGTAACCCGGCAAGCAGCGCAGCTATCCAGCTAAGAGCACTTGTGCATACCTCATTGAAGGACGCTATTTCGACAATGTTGTTACTGCTTTTACAAAAAAAATACAGTTCGGCGACTCAGCATGGGACGAAATCCCTACCGAAGGGTCACCATTTTACTCGACTCCTCCCATCAGTCAGGAGCATATGTCTGGTGTCCCAGCCAGCCGCGGCTGCTTTGCTTTCAAAATTGGATAAGTTGCGCTTCATATACTTGTACGACTCTGCAAGCTTGTCAGGCGACAAAGAATTTGACTGCATATACTTCTTGATCGTGTAGTATGCCTTCAACGCATCCCTAGAAGTCGCTTCCGGCCTCAAAAGTACCCTGACTTTCTTGCCTTCATCCTGAGTGAGAATCAAAAACTTCTCTCCCCTAAACAGCTTTATCGCCTGCCGCAACTGCTCCGAGCTCGAGACAGCATCGGTAACTGGAACTCCAATCTTAACGGCAGGTTGAAAACCAAGCCACGGCGGGAGCACAATCTTCTCCGTATGCGACACATCATACGGACTCGGCAGCTGTTCACCGTTGAGATGACTGTCGATGACGAGGGAAGCGCGCTGCTTGTTAAAGAAGGAAAACTGAACGCACTGAACTGAGCGCCAATTCGCAACGATATGCACCACGGCCAGTGAAGCATAGGCAGCGAGCAAAGCATAGTAATTCTGGCCGATCCGCGAGGATACAAGAACGCCCGTGCCAAGGCCAAGCATTTTCATGGTGACGCCCTGGCTCTCCCCTTTGGTGGCGATATCGCCCGTATTCTGCATGCCACTAGTAGCTAGCGAGCGATAAACGACATGACGTGTGGCCGTGCCAGTCATCGCAGACATACCCCTCAAACAAACCGCCAACGAAGCGAGTGGTAGGAAGTAGGCGAGCGAAAACAACGGTGTGCAGATCTCAATAGCGCCACCGATATCCTCGACAATGTCTGCGGCAATGCGCCAACTCTTAGGGTCATCGTCAAACTTGGAGCCAAACGTACCTCCATAACCGATCTTCACCAAGTAACTAGCGCCGTCCTTTAGTACCCAACTAATCGCCGCCGCGCTCGCGGCGACGGTTTTCCCGAGCCCCAGGCCGAACAGCAGTGCTTCCGTGGAGATGACGGACATGATAGCCGAGGCGAGGTTCTGAAGCGTGCGGTACTTTGTAAACGAGATATAATCCGGCGTAGTGGTATGCGGATACCCCTGCGGTAGGTACACATGCGTCAACCAAGCGACGATGCGCTCCGACAGCGAGCGCGTATCGGGCTCCTCCTGCTTCTCGAGCATGTCGGAGGAGTTGAGGGCGTAGCGGCGGACCTCGTCGCCGCGCGTCTCCAGCAGCACGGGGGTGGCGGCAACGGCGGTCAGGGCCAGCGGGCGCGAGGACGAGCCGGCCAGCGCGGGCTCGGGGCAAGCGTACTGCGCGCCGCACACGCGCGCGGCAAGGCCGTGCGCGCGCAGGGCC